>NC_142391.1:46561218-46688718 GCF_059441095.1 Idiotropiscis lumnitzeri | reverse complement strand
CGACTCTTTATGTACATGTGAAGTTTTGGATTTTTAGCAGCATGTGCAGGAGAGTTATTAAGCATTTTGTCCATTGCGGCGAAGGAAATCTTAAGTGAAAACTTTGAAGCCCAGCCCCCGTCATATCGTATTTCGGAAACAAAAGATTTTAGCCCCAGTGTTTGTCCCAGGTCTTAAGATGCTACAGACAGAATTTTAAGGCAATCAGATGAAGCCTTTAGGATCAGGGTGCAAAAGAATGACCCCTGTAAACATGCAAAAAAGGGCAAAAGTCGGACTTTCAAAAATTCATAACTCACTTCCTGTTCATATTAGACGTTAAAATATCAAATTTCTCGCCATGCCCGATGAGACTGCCAAGTTTGGTGAGTTTTTGTGCATGTTTCGGGGGTCAAAAATGCGATCGAACAATCGGAAAAATAATAATAATAATAATTTCTACAAAAACAACAGGGACTTCGCAGCGGTCGCTGCTCAGGCCCTAATAATAATAATAATAATAATAATAAAAGTAATAATATTTTCTACAAAAACAATAGGGACCTCGCAGCCGTCACAGCTCGGGCCCTAATAACAATTTCTAGAAAAACAATAGGGACCTCGCAGCGGTCACTGCTCGGGCCCTAATAATAATAATAATAATAATTTCCACAAAAACAATGGGGACCTCGTAGCGGTCGCTGCTCGGGCCCTAATAATAATTTCTCCATAAACAATAGGGACCTCGCCGCGGTCGCTGCTCGGGCCCCAATAATAATTTCTACACAAAGTCCATTGTGGTGACCCGCCCCTTTTAAGTAAATTCAAAATGGCCGACTTCCTGTAAAACCTAGCTCATTGCTCCAAGAGACTTTTTTGTAGGTCTTGGTCTTATACATACAGTGAACCCTCGCTACTTCGCAGTTCACCTTTCGCAGGTTCAGTGCTTCGCGGGTATAAAAAATATTCGGGGGCATTGTAGTTTCGCCGAGCGGCACGACGGGGCGCTGGAGCGGTTAGACGGCCGGCGTGCGCCGAAGAAGAGCGTGGGCGAAGAGGAGAGTGGACGAAGAAGAGCACGTTCCCCCGGACACGATCGGTGGCGACGTTTCGCGCGGTTCGGACCGTACCAGAGCTCCGGCCGGCGTGCGTGGCAGTTAAACCGTAGAGGAGCACCTTCCCCAGGCACGGGCGGTGCCGAGCGGCCCCTAAGTTTAATGGAATGGAAGCTCCGGAGGAGGAGGGCATGCTCGCGTCACAGTAAGCCGAAGAGGAGCACCTTCCCCGGGCACGGGCGGTTCCAAGCGGCCCCTAAGTTTAACCGAATGGAAGCTCCGGAGGAGGAGGGCATGCTCGCGACACAGTAAGCCGAAGAGGAGCACCTTCCCCGGGCACGGGCGGTGCCAAGCGGCCCCTAAGTTTAACCGAATGGAAGCTCTGGGGGAGGAGGGTGGGCGTGTGTCACAGTTAAGCCGAATTGGAGCACCTCTTCCGCCCGGGCACGAGCGGAGCGCGAAGCTGTCAGTTATGAATGAATAAATGAATAAATAAATAAATAAATAAAGAATGGCACCTTTCATTGCAGAGGGCACACCGGACGGCGTACCAGCAGGTAAAAGTCGGAGTAATTAAATAAATACAAAAAGAATGGCTGGGGAATAAAAAAATAATACGTTTTAATAATAATTTGTTTTTTTTGTTATAACATGAATTTCACTCTCTCTCTCCCCGTATATATATATATATATATATATATATATATTGTATTTTTTTTTTAAGCATTTTTGAAGGTGCGCCGCTACTTCGCGGATTTTCAGTTTTCGCGGGTGGTCTCGGTCCCCATTAACCGCGATAACCGAGGGTTCACTGTACTCCATAAAATTTACAAAAACCGAGGTGAAACACTCAACCAGGGCTGCTCTGCATGTTGTGCTGGGCCACCTGGAACAACAGCGGAGCTATGCAAGGATGCTCTTTGTGGACTACAGCTCGGCATTCAACACGATCATCCCAGACATCCTCGTCGCCAAACTGGACACTCTCGGCCTCCCTGCCCTCACACACATCTGGATTAAGGACTTTCTGACCAACAGACCCCAGACTGTGTTGCTCGGCCCCTACACGTCCTCCACCCTCATGGTGAGCACCGGTTCCCCCCAAGGATGCGTGCTGAGCCCTCTCCTGTACGCCCTCTACACCTACGACTGCAGCCCGGCCCACGGCAACAACACCATCGTCAAGTTTGCTGACGACACGACAGTGGTCGGTCTGATCTCGGAAGGTGACGAGACAGCCTACAGAGAGGAGGTAGGGAGACTGACAACTTGGTGCAAGGACAACAGACTGCACCTTAAATCTGCTAAAACAAAGGAGATTGTCGTCGACTTCAGGAGGAACAAGACGCTGCCGCCCCCCCTCTGCATCGAAGGCGTGTGTGTGGAGAGGGTCCACACGTTCAAGTTCCTGGGAGTACAGATCTCCGATGACCTTTCTTGGAGTCACAACACCACAGCAGTGGTAAAGAAGGTCCGCCAACGTCTGCACTTCCTGAGAGTCCTCAGGAAATTCAACCTGGACAGGAAGCTGCTGCTGGCCTTCTACCACTCGTCCATCGAGAGCCTGCTGACGTACTGTGTCTCCACCTGGTACAGCGGCTGCACTGAGGCGGACAGAGTGAGGCTCCAGAGGACAGTCAAAACAGCGCAAAGGATTATTGGCTGCCCTCTCCCCTCGCTGTCGGACATCTACACCGCCCGGTGCCTCAGAAGGGCTCTCAACATCGTCAAAGACAATACCCACCCAAACTCACACCTGTTCGACCGGTTGCCCTCTGGCAGGCGCTACAGATGCATCAAATCAAGGACCAATAGACTGAGAAACAGTTTCTTTCCGAGAGCCATCTCCATACTGAACTCTCACACACACACGAGACCACCCTAACCTTGCAAAACAGCATTGTGATGTGTTTCTATATGCCCTATTCAGTACTGAATTCCATTGCACTGTCTTATTTATTTATCTAATTTATATATTGTCTGTATTATTGTTGTATTGCACTGGTGAGGGGAGCCCTCTAATCTCGTTGCACACTTGAGTACAATGACAATAAAGGGATTTCTATTTCTATTCTATTCATTTTTTTAACTTTTCTTGAGGGCCATGGCGAGCCATTTCAAAAAAGCTGCACAACTAACGTATAAAATATTGATAAATTTGCTCTGCCTGATGTGTGTGTAAAGTTTCACGAGTTGTCGTTCATATTTAGAACCTCATAATCAGCGTTGTTTTATTGCCGAACAGTGCAATGCCACTCCCACAACTTTTCACGAAAAAGGATGAATTTCGTATTGTGACATCCTCATGGCCGAAACAGTCATCCGAGCATATATGAGGGCGACCTTGTTGAGTTGCACGGAGAAAAACATCCAAGAAAATAACTTGTATTAGCTTTTACCAGTTGGTGGCGCTACTACTACGATGAAAAATAAGTTGGTAGATGTCTTCAGGGCTGAAGTATCCTCAAATGTGTACAACTTCGAGAAGATAGGATCATCTGAGTCATGTTGCCGGAGCTTTTGTTGCCACAAAGTACAATCGGACTTTTCAGCACCGTAATAGCCACGCCTTTTGCCAAAACGTCACAAAATTCGGCAGAGAGTAAGATCATTGTCTTGAGTCTTTTCTGACTAATTTTCAGTCGGATTCGTCAAAAGGGCACCGTGCAGTACGTGAAAATTAAAATAAAAACACATTTTTGATTCCACTTGGCGGCGCTGTGTGTATAACAAAATAATAACATTAAGATGTCTTCAGGTCGGGACGTTTTATTTACAGGTGAAGGTTTGGATTTTTAGGAGCATGTGCAGGGGCGTTATTAAGCATTCATTTATTTGTATTAGGTTCATTTTGTCTTCTTATTATTGATATTTGACTGATTCATTAAAAGCAGACAATTATGTTTTAGGTTAATTTTTTACCTGACATGTTTCGGCGAGTCTTTCGCCTTCTTCAGAGTGTCGCATGATGGTGTCTTGAGACCCGTCTTTATCAGCTGATGTTCCATGTGGGTGTGACTTACCTGTCAAAAAAATGAAAAATCAGAGCAGTAAAAGAACAAGCACAACATGAACATTACAAATCAGCAATCACTGACCACTGCAAAAGGGAAAACCACATCATGGACCGGGAGAAGGGCAGGGTCATCCGCACCGAAGAGAACAAACAACAGCGCTGGATCAGAGAGGCCATTGAGATCTGCAAGCGAGGCATAAAAACCATGAACAGAGACAAGGGAGCCTTCATCCTCTCTACCACCTGGAGCAGCATCTTGGCGGAGTGAACGGACAGCGGGGGGCGTGACTTGCCTTCATTCTTGTGACAGGTAAGTCACGCCCTCATGGAACATCAGCTGATAAAGACGGGTCACAAGACACCATCATGTGACACTCTGAAGAAGGCGAAAGACTTTCGTATTGTGACATCCTCAAGGCCTAAACACTCATCCGAGCAAATATAAGGTAGATTTTGTGAACCTGCCCGGAGAAAAACATCAACGAAAATAATTTGTATTTGTTTTAACCAGTTGGTGGCGCTACCACTGCGATCAAAAATAAGTTGGCAGCCGTCTTCAGGGCCTGAATATCCTCAAATGTGAAAAATTTCGAGAAGATGGATCATCTGAATCATTTTGCAGGAACTTTTGTTGCCACGGAGAATAATCAGACTCTGCGGCACCGCAATAGCCACGCCCTTCGAAGGAAAGTCACAAAAATAGGGATAGAGTAAGATCAATGTCTTGAGTCTTTTCTAGCCAATTTTCAATCGGATTCGTTAAAAGGGCACCGTGCAGTAGGTCAAAATGTAAAAAATTATATTGATTGGCGCAAGGTGTATAACAGAATATAAACATATAGATGTCTTCAGGTACCGACTCTTTATGTACATGTGAAGTTTTGGATTTTTAGCAGCATGTGCAGGAGAGTTATTAAGCATTTTGTCCATAGCGGCAAAGGAAATCTTAAGTGAAAACTTTGAAGCCCCGCCCCCGTCATATAGTATTTCGGAAACAAAAGATTTTAGCCCCAGTGTTTGTCCCAGGTCTTAAGATGCTCCAGACAGAATTTTAAGGCAATCAGATGAAGCCTTTAGGATCAGGGTGCAAAAGAATGACCCCTGTAAACATGCAAAAAAGGGCAAAAGTCGGACTTTCAAAAATTCATAACTCACTTCCTGTTCATATTAGACGTTAAAATATCAAATTTCTCGCCATGCCCGATGAGACTGCCAAGTTTGGTGAGTTTTTGTGCATGTTTCGGGGTCAAAAATGCGATCGTACAATCGGAAAAATAATAATAATAATAATTTCTACAAAAACAACAGGGACTTCGCAGCGGTCGCTGCTCAGGCCCTAATAATAATAATAATAATAATAATAAAAGTAATAATATTTTCTACAAAAACAATAGGGACCTCGCAGCCGTCGCAGCTCGGGCCCTAATAAAAATTTCTAGAAAAACAATAGGGACCTCGCAGCGGTCACTGCTCGGGCCCTAATAATAATAATAATAATAATTTCCACAAAAACAATGGGGACCTCGTAGCGGTCGCTGCTCGGGCCCTAATAATAATTTCTACATAAACAATAGGGACCTCGCCGCGGTCGTTGCTCGGGCCCCAATAATAATTTCTACACAAAGTCCATTGTGGTGACCCGCCCCTTTTAAGTAAATTCAAAATGGCCGACTTCCTGTAAAACCTAGCTCATTGCTCCAAGAGACTTTTTTGTAGGTCTTGGTCTTATACATACAGTGAACCCTCGCTACTTCGCGGTTCACCTTTCGCGGGTTCAGTGCTTCGCGGGTATAAAAAATATTCGGGGGCATTGTAGTTTCGCCGAGCGGCACGACGGGCGCTGGAGCGGTTAGACGGCCGGCGTGCGCCGAAGAAGAGCGTGGGCGAAGAGGAGAGTGGACGAAGAAGAGCACGTTCCCCCGGACACGATCGGTGGCGACGTTTCGCGCGGTTCGGACCGTACCAGGGCTCCGGCCGGCGTGCGTGGCAGTTAAGCCGTAGAGGAGCACCGTCCCCGGGCACGGGCGGTGCCAAGCGGCCCCTAAGTTTAACCGAATGGAAGCTCCGGAGGAGGAGGGCATGCTCGCGTCACAGTAAGCCGAAGAGGAGCACCTTCCCCAGGCACGGGCGGTTCCAAGCGGCCCCTAAGTTTAACCAAATGGAAGCTCCGGAGGAGGAGGGCATGCTCGCGTCACAGTAAGCCGAAGAGGAGCACCTTTGCCGGGCACGGGCGGTTCCAAGCGGCCCCTAAGTTTAACCGAATGGAAGCTCCAGAGGAGGCGGGCATGCTCGCGTCACAGTAAGCCGAAGAGGAGCACCTTCCCCGGGCACGGGCGGTGCCAAGCGGCCCCTAAGTTTAACCGAATGGAAGCTCCGGGGGAGGAGGGCGGGCGTGTGTCACAGTTAAGCCGAATTGGAACACCTCTTCCGCCCGGACACGAACGGAGCGCGAAGCTGTCAGTTATGAATGAATAAATGAATAAATAAATAAATAATTAAAGAATGCCACCTTTCATTTCACAGGGAACACCGGACGGCGTACCAGCAGGTAAAAGTCGGAGTAATTAAATAAATACAAAAAGAATGGCTGGGGAATAAAAAAATAATACGTTTTAATAATAATTTGGTTTTTTTGTTATAACATGAATTTCACTCTCTCTCTCTCTCTCTCCCCGTATATATATATATATATATATATATATATATATATATATATACATTTATTATATATATTGTATTTTCTTTTAAGCATTTTTGAAGGTGCGCCGCTACTTTGCGGATTTTCAGTTTCCGCGGGTGGTCTCGGTCCCCATTAACCGCGATAACCGAGGGTTCACTGTACTCCATAAAATTTACAAAAAGCGAGGTGAAACACTCAACCAGGGCTGCTTTTTTGAACATTTCTCGAGGGCCATGGCGAGCCATTTCAAAAAAGCTGCACAACTAACGTATAAAATATTGATAAATTTGCTCTGACTGATGTGTGTGTCAAGTTTCACAAGTTGTCGTTCATATTTAGAACCTCATAATCAGCGTTGTTTTATTGCCAAACAGTGCAATGCCACTCCCACAACTTTTCACGAAAAAGGATGAATTTCGTATTGTGACATCCTCATGGCCGAAACAGTCCTCCGAGCATATATGAGGGCGACCTTGTTGAGTTGCACGGAGAAAAACATCCAAGAAAATAACTTGTATTAGCTTTTACCAGTTGGTGGCGCTACTACTACGATGAAAAATAAGTTGGTAGATGTCTTCAGGGCTGAAGTATCCTCAAATGTGTACAACTTCGAGAAGATAGGATCATCTGAGTCATGTTGCCGGAGCTTTTGTTGCCACAAAGTACAATCGGACTTTTCAGCACCGTAATAGCCACGCCTTTTGCCAAAACGTCACAAAACTCGGCAGAGAGTAAGATCATTGTCTTGAGTCTTTTCTGACTAATTTTCAGTCGGATTCGTCAAAAGGGCACGGTGCAGTACGTGAAAATTAAAATAAAAACAAATTTTTGATTCCACTTGGCGGCGCTGTGTGTATAACAAAATAATAACATTAAGATGTCTTCAGGTCGGGACGTTTTATTTACAGGTGAAGGTTTGGATTTTCAGGAGCATGTGCAGGGGAGTTATTAAGCATTCATTTATTTGTATTAGGTTCATTTTGTCTTCTTATTATTGATATTTGACTGATTCATTAAAAGCAGACAATTATGTTTTAGGTTAATTTTTTACCTGACATGTTTCGGCGAGTCTTTCGCCTTCTTCAGAGTGTCGCATGATGGTGTCTTGAGACCCGTCTTTATCAGCTGATGTTCCATGAGGGTGTGACTTACCTGTCAAAAAAATGAAAAATCAGAGCAGTAAAAGAACAAGCACAACATGAACATTACAAATCAGCAATCACTGACCACTGCAAAAGGGAAAACCACATCATGGACCGGGAGAAGGGCAGGGTCATCCGCACCGAAGAGAACAAACAACAGCGCTGGATCAGAGAGGCCATTGAGATCTGCAAGCGAGGCATAAAAACCATGAACAGAGACAAGGGAGCCTTCATCCTCTCTACCACCTAGAGCAGCATCTTGGCGGAGTGAACGGACAGCGGGGGGTGTGACTTGCCTTCATTCTTGTGACAGGTAAGTCACGCCCTCATGGAACATCAGCTGATAAAGACGGGTCACAAGACACCATCATGTGACACTCTGAAGAAGGCGAAAGACTTTCGTATTGTGACATCCTCAAGGCCTAAACACTCATCCGAGCAAATATAAGGTAGATTTTGTGAACCTGCCCGGAGAAAAACATCAACGAAAATAATTTGTATTTGTTTTAACCAGTTGGTGGCGCTACCACTGCGATCAAAAATAAGTTGGCAGCCGTCTTCAGGGCCTGAATATCCTCAAATGTGAAAAATTTCGAGAAGATGGATCATCTGAATCATTTTGCAGGAACTTTTGTTGCCACGGAGAATAATCAGACTCTGCGGCACCGCAATAGCCACGCCCTTCGAAGGAAAGTCACAAAAATAGGGATAGAGTAAGATCAATGTCTTGAGTCTTTTCTAGCCAATTTTCAATCGGATTCGTTAAAAGGGCACCGTCCAGTACGTCAAAATGTAAAAAATGATATTGATTGGCGCAAGGTGTATAACAGAATATAAACATATAGATGTCTTCAGGTACCGACTCTTTATGTACATGTGAAGTTTTGGATTTTTAGCAGCATGTGCAGGAGAGTTATTAAGCATTTTGTCCATTGCGGCGAAGGAAATCTTAAGTGAAAACTTTGAAGCCCCGCCCCCGTCATATAGTATTTCGGAAACAAAAGATTTTAGCCCCAGTGTTTGTCCCAGGTCTTAAGATGCTACAGACAGAATTTTAAGGCAATCAGATGAAGCCTTTAGGATCAGGGTGCAAAAGAATGACCCCTGTAAACATGCAAAAAAGGGCAAAAGTCGGACTTTCAAAAATTCATAACTCACTTCCTGTTCATATTAGACGTTAAAATATCAAATTTCTCGCCATGCCCGATGAGACTGCCAAGTTTGGTGAGTTTTTGTGCATGTTTCGGGGGTCAAAAATGCGATCGTACAATCGGAAAAATAATAATAATAATAATTTCTACAAAAACAACAGGGACTTCGCAGCGGTCGCTGCTCAGGCCCTAATAATAATAATAATAATAATAATAAAAGTAATAATATTTTCTACAAAAACAATAGGGACCTCGCAGCCGTCGCAGCTCGGGCCCTAATAACAATTTCTAGAAAAACAATAGGGACCTCGCAGCGGTCACTGCTCGGGCCCTAATAATAATAATAATAATAATTTCCACAAAAACAATGGGGACCTCGTAGCGGTCGCTGCTCGGGCCCTAATAATAATTTCTACATAAACAATAGGGACCTCGCCGCGGTCGCTGCTCGGGCCCCAATAATAATTTCTACACAAAGGCCGTGTCCAAATTAACAGGCTGCGACCTCCGAAGGCCAGTTCGCAGGCTGGGTCCTCGAAGCCTAAGAAGGCTCCTCCTCAAGTAGCCTTATATGGACCGCATAACCCGTGGTGAATTTGGACAGGCTCGATAGCTACGTACAAATAATTAGGCTGCGTCCTTCGATGTCCAATATGGCGGACAGAAGACGTCACTTCCGGTGCGACAAGAACGCTTACGCCGGTGTCCAAATTCACGCGGCCTCCGAGTACTAGCCTTATAATCTGTCCTCGTTTCCATGGAAACTCCATGGAAACGGGCCCTGAGTGAAGGCTACGATCATGCAACCTTCGCAGCCTTAAAAGCCTCGCTCTTCTTCTACGCCGTTCTACACTCGCAAGATGCAAACTACCGAAGCCACATGTTCCGCCTCATCGGAGTGCACTTTCAGATGTAAGTATAAGTTATTTATATGCAATATTAAAACATCACTCATGAGACATATTGGGCAGCAATGTTTGGATATTTAGCTCCAGATTAAGATAATTTTATTAGTTGCGATATCGGCCAAATATAACTAAGGTAGCTCTAAGAACTATTGCATAGGAAGTACGGCTGAAACATTTGAATTGTTTTTTTTCTGCATGTTAGCATTATTTTATTTAATCTTTCCCTTATGTTTTAGGGAGCAAGGAGATGACCGCGCTGATCAAGCTGTGCGGGGAGTACGACAGCCTCTTTACAGGGGCCAAGTTCTCTGCAGCCACAGCATGGAGGTAAAAATACAATTACTATCGGGAAAAATATTTGACGGGTTATTGTCTTATTTCCATCCATTTAAACTCAAAATATCAAAAGGAAAACGCATAAGAATGGCGAGACCCACTATAGCAATTTTAGTTTCCATTCATCAGCCATTTGTGTTTGAATTAGATTTGCGCTAACACGCAGCTGTTTATCCTAGCACAGAATGTGCCCTGTATAAATTCCATGTACCCCCGACAATGTGCTCCCCAATTACTGATATTAATGAATAATATACGAATCACCCTCCACATTAACATGATAAAACGCACTGAAACGGTCATGAACTAATGTACTGAAGTACATAAATCTGCATGTTACCCATAACACCAGGATTTCTGACTAATATTTGCATCTTTTTTACCCGTTTTTTCTTCCTTTATTTTTGCATGCATTTTTATTTATTTAATACAGGACCATCGTGGAAAAGCTCGAGCTGCAGGGCAAAGTGACGCCCCTGCAGGCAAAAAAAAAAATGGGATAATTTAAAAATGAAGTATAAAGTATGGAAGTCCGCATTTCTTTTTCTTGTGTGTGAAAATGAAGATATAATTGTGTTATCTTTTTGCTTCTTTTCATATAAAGGATTGCAAAAACCCAGGCACTGGCGAAGGGGTGGCAGGGAGAGCTACTGCCGATACTTGGCCCTGGTTCGAACTTATGGATGGAGTGCTCGGACAGAGTCCATCACCCCCCCTGTCCTAATTGCCTCCATCCCTGAGGAAAGACCAGGGCCAAGTCAGGCCATCCCTGAAGAACTCCCAGGGCCAAGTCGGGCCAGGGTGACGCAAGAGGAGGAGGAGGAAGAAGAAGAAGAAGAAGAAGTAGAAGAAGAAGAAGAAGAGCGAGGCCAACAGCCGGAGCAACGACCGAGAGGGAGAAAGCGAAGGAGAGAGGATGAAATGATCAAACTATCCAGACTCGACTTGGCAATGCGGAGACAGGAATTGGAGAGACAGAGGTTGGCAGAGGAGGGAAGGGCAACTGAGAGGAGGGAGACATTTGAAAGGTTTTTCAGTTTGATGGAAAAGTTGATAGATCAAAATAAAAAATGAGTGAACTATGCTTGGTGTTCAAGACTGAAATTTAGATAACATTCATTTAAGAGTAAACAAAAACCGGGGTACTTTTAAAACAGATGAACTAGTTCGTATCCCAGTCACATCTTGAGATCAGCTTCTTCAGACAAAAGTGAAAAAGGCCAGGTTTGTGAAAGACCAAAACTTTTACAATAATATGAAGACTCCACCATGTCTGTTTTGCTTACAAACTTAATTTATTGAAAAACTGGTGGACAAACAAGGCATAAATTAAGTACATTATAATTCACAGTAACTATTCACAGAAAATAAAAAAGCATTTCCCAGTTCATAACTGTTGCAGGATAAACCTGAGTGTGTCAGTGCTGTTTTGCCAATTTTCGCCTGAGCAGGGACTCATTTGGAGCATGGATGGAACCCTTGTTCCAGGACCCATGACATGGATGGGGCACGAGCAAGAGTCCTGATCTTCCTCTCGTGACTTGAAGTGGGGCATCATACCGGTTGCAGTGTCCACTACATCATCCATTACGTGGGGGTTTGCAGGGATGGTCGGGGCAATAGATGGCTGCCATGTCACTACAAAAGATGGGATAGATTTATTAACCATTCATTACATTGTATATGAATCTATTTTTCCATCTACTGATATTTTGCCATGTTTGTGTGGCTGTGCTGTTTGATGATTCAGTTAAAGATTATTTTGTGGCATATTTGATGGGATGATTGCTCAAATACCATTGTGCAGTTAAAAGTATTTAAATACCGAAATATACTCGTGGTCCTCTGGTACCTCCTCCAGGGCAGACACCTGAGCAGACAGGTGGTCCCTCCACTGCACTCCAGCGACTGTGTCAGCCACCTCTTCCACAGCAGCCTCCTCTTCCCCTTCGTCCTCCGAGGCCATGAGGTCTCCCACCCCAAGGCAGATGTTGTGGAGGACGGCACAGGCAGCGATGACCTAAAAGAAATAAAAAGGAAATGCTGTATATTAGCTATATTTGATAGTTATTGCACTGAACAGGACATGATTTGATCCTGAAAAAAGAGCAACATATTGAAAGTATAAGTATCAATTATACATTTTTTTTTAATTTACTTACATGTGGTGCAAAGGTGTGGTGCACCTCCAGGGCGTGGAAAAAGATGGCCCGGAATCTCACCTTCATCATTCCAAAGTGAATGTCACTACAAAAGATGGGATAGATTTATTAACCATTCATTACATTGTATTTGAATCTATTTTTCCATCTTCTGATATTTTGCCATGTTTGTGTGGCTGTGCTCAATAATTGTGCTGTCAATTATTGAGCGTGCCTTGGAATGATGAACGTTGAAGCGCCGGGCCCCCACGCCCTGCACCGGCCGCTTGTAAGGAGTGATGAGGGGGAGTGGTCGCTGGAGGCACGGATACCCTCCATCTGCCAAGATGAAGTGCCCTGGAGGAGGATACAGCCCTCTTTGGTAAAGAGGGCTGTGCCGGAGGACCCTGGAGTCGTGGACTGATCCAGGCCAACCCAAGAATATGTCCAGAAAGCGACCCTGATGGTCACACACAGCTTGCATGATTATGCTGCTGAAAAGCTTGCGGTTCTTGTAGTCATGACCATCAGGGCCACTTGGAGGCTTGATTCGGACATGACAACCATCTATTGCTCCAGCAGCTCTTGCAAATGCATGGTGCTTCGCCAGCCCTGCAAATCCCTGGGTCACTGCCTGAAGGTCTCCTGCAGTGTTGGGGAAGTGGATGACTCTGTGGCGAAGAGCCACCACTTCCCCAGTGACCCGGTGGATGATGTAGTGGACGGTGGACCGTGGCATCCCAAATGCTCGTGCCACCACCCGATATGATGCCCCACTCGCCAGCCAGAAGAGAAAGACAAGGACCTCTATCTCGACACCCCATCCATGTCGTCTGTCTTGGTCCAGGAGGTTCAGCAACACTCTGAATGAGTCCCTGCTCAGGCGAAAGTCAGTTTGGAGATCCTCTCCATTGAAAAAACGATCCAACACTGGCACACCCAGGTTTATCCTGCAGTATGGACTTCTTGGCTGTTAATGTTTTGAATAAAAAAAAAAAAAACATGAACGCATTAATTATTGTACTTGTTTCGTTTGCTTGCATCATTCCTACAGTATCACCAACATAATTTTAATAACTCTGGCCCTAAACTCTCTAGTGGTATTCTGGTGTTTTGCCATATGTAAAAGTATGTGTTTGGTTACAAACTAATCACGGGGACAATTATGTCGCGGTTCTCTGAACCGTGTGGGAAGGAAGGAGGACCCAAAGGCGACAGGTGAGTGGGTAACAGGGTTTATTGAAGGCTGGAGTGGGGAGGCGAGCTGGAGAGAGTCCACCACCAGGCAGGCGTCGTCAAGGACAGCGTCGAATGAAGCCGACGGGCAAGTGCCGGGTGGCGCGGACGAGGGTGCGGTCGAGCGGGGCGCGCCGGGAGGCGAAGTCGGGCTGGCGTGGTAGCGCGAAGCACGGCGGAGCGGAGAGCGCCGGCGGGATGCTTGCCGGGCAGGATCTCGGAGGCGCTGGCGTGCGGAGCGGGACCAGACGGGTTCAGGTCGGCTAGAGGGGGAAGACGGAAGAGCACGGGTCAAGCAAGCACGAGAGCACGACGAGTCAGGCGATCGGGAAACAGGACGAGACATGAGCCAATACCACGTGAGGTGACAAGATAATCCGGCGTCGGACTCCTGGCGTGGCTGGTTCTTAAGCCGGCGCTGATTGCCGGCAACGAGCTGCAGGTGCGCCGGAGCCGACGCCCACTTTCTCCGGAGGAGGGCCTGGCTGGGTGGATCGTGAATCTGTAAACAAACAGAACTGCCACGCCCTCCTCCCCGACCCGAACCGTCACAGTACCCCCCCCCCTAACGGACGCCTCCTGGCGTCCTACCCGGCTTGTCCGGGTGAAGTGCGTAAAACTCCCTGATGGGGGCGTCGGTCAAAAACAGCTTTCGGGAGATCCAGGAGCGCTCCTCCGGACCGTAGCCCTCCCAGTCCACCAGGTACTGGTAGCCCCGGCCCCGGCGCCGAACGTCCAGGACTTTTGCCACCGTGTAAGCCGGGTGGTCGTCTATTATCATGGGGGGTGGGGGGGGTGCAGCCGGAGGGCTCAGAGGGCTGGAGGATACCGGTTTGAGGAGGGAGACATGGAATGTAGGGTGAATTTTCAGGGAGTCGGGAAGCTTGAGTCGAACAGAGCATGGGTTGATGATTCTTTCGACGGGAAAGGGACCGATAAAGCGAGGGGCCAGCTTACGAGACTCGACTTGTAGGGGAAGGTCGCGTGAGGAGAGCCACACCATCTGGCCAGGCACGTAGTCCGGGGCTGGGGACCGACGGCGATCAGCCAGTCGCTTGGTCCTCTGGGCTGTTCGGATGAGGGCGGCCCTCGCTTCGGCCCACACCCCCCGGATCCGGCGGAGGTGCTCCTCCACGGAAGGAATGGCCACGGTATGCTCCTGGTCTTTGAAGAGAGGTGGTTGGTAACCAAAACAAACCATGAAGGGAGACATACCTGTGGCCGTGGTGGAGAGGGAGTTATGGGCGTACTCGACCCAGGGTAGTGCGTCGCTCCAGGAGTCCGGGTTGCGAGCCACCACGCATCGGAGGGCGGCTTCCAGGTCCTGGTTGGCCCGCTCCGTCTGGCCGTTGGATTGGGGGTGGTAGCCCGAGGAGAGACTGGCGGTGGCCCCAACTGCCTTGCAGAATTCCTGCCAAACTTGTGAAGCGAACTGGGGGCCCCGGTCGGACACGATGTCCTCCGGGATGCCGTGGGGTCGGAAAACGTGTTGGGTGATGAGTTTGGCGGTCTCAAGCGCGGTGGGCAGCTTGGGCAGGGGGACGTAGTGGACGCTTTTGGAAAACCTGTCGACCAGGGTGAGGATGACTGTGTGTCCGTTGGACGGAGGGAGACCGGTAACAAAGTCCAGGGCGATGTGCGACCATGGACGGCTTGGAATCGGCAGGGGCTGGAGGAGGCCGGCGGGGACCGCGTGGGAGGCCTTTCCGCGGGCGCAGACGGAGCAGGCTCGCACGAATTCCCGGGTATCCTTAGCCATCCGGGGCCACCAGAAACGCTGCTGGAGGAAGCGGAGAGTGCGTGCCACCCCCGGGTGGCAGGTGAGTGTGGATGAGTGCCCCCATTGCAGTACCTGTGACCGCACGGTGTCGGGAACGAACAAGCGGTCGGAAGGGACTGGGCGCGGGTCCGGTTGCTGCTCCTGAGCGTTGCGGACGACCTGCTCGATGTCCCAGGTGGCCGCCCCCAGTAGACAGGCCGAGGGAAGAATGGGCTCCGGAGCGTCAGGGCTGGCAGGGGGCGAGAACTGACGTGAGAGGGCGTCCGCCTTCCCATTGTTCGAGCCGGGGCGGAAGGAGAGGGTAAAATTAAAACGGCTCAAGAACAAGTTCCAGCGTGCCTGGCGGGGGTTGAGTCTCTTGGCGGACTGCAGGTATGCCAGGTTTTTGTGGTCGGTCCAGACCAAAAAAGGGGTCGAGGTGCCCTCGAGCCAGTGCCGCCACTCCTGGAGAGCCCATACCACCGCGAGGAGTTCTCGATTTCCCACGTCGTAGTTTCGCTCGGCGGGGGATAGGCGCCTGGAAAAGAAGGCACACGGATGGACTACCTGGGTACCGGGATCCCGCTGGGAGAGGACGGCCCCCGCCCCGGTGTCGGAGGCGTCCACCTCCACGATGAACTGGAGAGCGGGGTCTGGGTGCCGGAGTACGGGGGCGCTGGTGAAGGCCTTCTTCAGGTGGGTGAAGGCCTGGGCGGCCGCCGGGGTCCACTGGAATGTGGTGGCTGTGGACGTAAGCGCGGTGAGTGGACTGGCGACCTTACTGTAGTCCCGGATGAAACGGCGGTAGAAATTTGCGAATCCGAGAAAACGTTGCAGCTCCTTCCGGGTGGTGGGCTGGGGCCACTCCGCCACGGCCTGGATCTTGGCCGGGTCGGGGCGAAGTTGCCCCCTGGCGATGATATAGCCAAGGAAGGGCACCGAAGGGACGTGGAACTCGCATTTCTCGGGCTTCACGTAGAGGCGGTTCTCCAGGAGGCGCTGGAGGACCAGTCGGACATGCCGGCGGTGATCTGCGAGAGAGCGGGAGAATATGAGGATGTCGTCGAGATATATGAATACGAACCGGTTGAGCATGTCGCGGAAAACGTCTGTCATGAGGGTCTGGAAGACGGCGGGGGCGTTGGTAAGTCCGAAAGGCATCACCAGATACTCGAAGTGCCCCAATGGTGTGTTGAATGCCGTCTTCCACTCGTCCCCCTCCCTGATGCGGACCAGGTGGTACGCATTTCGTAAGTCCAACTTTGAGAAAATCTGGGCCTCACATAGAGGTTCGAACGACGGGTCGATGAGGGGGAGCGAAGACTTGTTTTTGACCGTTATTTGGTTTAATGGTTTGAAGTCAATGCAGGGGCGGAGCGAGGCGTCCTTCTTTTTTACGAAAAAGAAACCCGCGCCCAGAGGAGAAGACGAGGGGCGGATGAGACCGGTCGCAAGTGACTCCCGGATGTACGTCTCCATGGCCTCCTTCTCTGGCCTGGAGATGTTGTATAGCCGGGTGTTGGGCAGGGGGGCCCCCGGGAGGAGGTCGATGGCGCAGTCGTACGGACGATGGGGGGGGAGGGTACGGGCAAGGTCCTTGTTGAAGACCTGCGCCAGGTCGTGGTAGTCCGGGGGAACGGAGGAGACGTCAGGGGGAGGGGGGGGGGGGAAGCGTAGAGGAAGGGGGCGGATCCGCTGAACGCAGGCAGTGGGAGTGGCAGAACTCACTCCATCCTGTCAGCACGCACCTCCTCCAATCGATGGTGGGATTGTGGGTCTGGAGCCAGGGGAAACCTAAGACCAGGGGGACCTGGGGAGAGTGGATCAGAAAAAATCTGATGGACTCCCGGTGATTTCCTGAGACGATGAGGGTCAGGGGAGCGGTCTGTTGGGAGACCCGGGCGATGAGATGTCCGTCCAGCGCGACCACCCTTCGGGGAGACAGAATGGGTTCCATGGTGATGCCGAGCTGGCGGGCAAGGGTCAGGTCCAAGAAGCTGCCGTCGGCCCCCGAGTCGACCAGCGCGGTGACCGAGCGGGGGGTGTGTTGACCCAGCAGCCGGGCGGAGATGGACATCCGGGAAGAAGAGCCAGAAGCGGATACCAGCAGGCTCGGCGTTGGGCTCTCCCTCAGCGACGAGCCTGCTCTCTTTGGTTTACTGGGACAGTGGATCAAGACGTGGCCGGGGAGGCCGCAATACCGGCAGAGCTGATGGGACCGACGGCGCTGGCGCTCCAGAGGGTCCAGAGTAGTTCTTCCTACCTGCATAGGCTCCTCCACGCCGGTGGATAGCTGAACTGGCGATGGCGAGCGAACCTCGGGTCGGGAAATGGCTGCCCGGGCGGCGACTCTGGAGGGGCGTCGGAAACGATCAGCCTGCCGGTCCCGCAACCGATGGTCCACCTTGATGGCCAGGGCGATTAGTTCATCGAGAGTCGTGGTTTCGTCACGGATCGCCAGCTCGTCCTTGAGGGCGTCGGTCAGCCCGTTGAGAAAAGCCTCGCGGAGAGCCGGCTCGTTCCAACGGCTCTCGTGGGTCAGGATGCGGAATTCCACCGAGAAGTCGGCCGCGGAGCGGGAACCCTGTCGGAGGGAGAGGAGCCGGCGGGACGCCTCGCGCCCCTGCACCGGGTGGTCGAAGACACGGCGTAACTCCTGGCTGAAATCCGCGTAAGTAGACATCACAGGTGACGCCGCCTCCCACAATGCGGTTGCCCACTTGGCGGCGCGGCCGCGAAGCAAGTTGATGGAATAGGCGATCCTGGCCCGCTCGGTAGCGTAACTGTGGGGCTGAAGGTCGAAAACCAGGGAGGTGCTGAGTAAGAATTGGCTACACGAGCCCAAGTCCCCGGAGTAGGGTTCGGGAGTAGGAACGTGGGGCTCTCGACCGCCCGCATAATGCGATGCGGCGGCCGGGGGAGCCAGGGTCGCGTCCCTGGGGAGGTTGGGGGGGGAAGCGAGTGAACCCACCTGGTTAGAGAGGTGCGAGAGCTGGTGTTGGATGGCCTGGAGGGAGCCCGGAACTTCCTGCAGCATCCGATCATGGCGCTCGAGCACGCTGCCCTGGTGGGCAAGCGCTTCGCCCAGGGGGTCCGTGGTCGCGGGGTCCATTAACTTGGCCGGATTATTCTGTCGCGGTTCTCTGAACCGTGTGGGAAGGAAGGAGGACCCAAAGGCGACAGGTGAGTGGGTAACAGGGTTTATTGAAGGCTGGAGTGGGGAGGCGAGCTGGAGAGAGTCCACCACCAGGCAGGCGTCGTCAAGGACAGCGTCGAATGAAGCCGACGGGCAAGTGCCGGGTGGCGCGGACGAGGGTGCGGTCGAGCGGGGCGCGCCGGGAGGCGAAGTCGGGCTGGCGTGGTAGCGCGAAGCACGGCGGAGCGGAGAGCGCCGGCGGGATGCTTGCCGGGCAGGATCTCGGAGGCGCTGGCGTGCGGAGCGGGACCAGACGGGTTCAGGTCGGCTAGAGGGGGAAGACGGAAGAGCACGGGTCAAGCAAGCACGAGAGCACGACGAGTCAGGCGATCGGGAAACAGGACGAGACATGAGCCAATACCACGTGAGGTGACAAGATAATCCGGCGTCGGACTCCTGGTGTGGCTGGTTCTTAAGCCGGCGCTGATTGCCGGCAACGAGCTGCAGGTGCGCCGGAGCCGACGCCCACTTTCTCCGGAGGAGGGCCTGGCTGGGTGGATCGTGAATCTGTAAACAAACAGAACTGCCACGCCCTCCTCCCCGACCCGAACCGTCACAAATTAAGCCGTCACAAGTATCTAAATTCATAAAAACTCTTTCAGAATGTATATAATTATATCATTTCCATTCGATATTTGTTCTATTATGAAGTTAACACATGTACTACTGAAGTTGCACTACTGATGTTTTTAGTTCATCTGTAACAATCACGTTATAACCCTATTGACCTGTCAATGTTGGTAATAGTGTGAAAATGCTGATAGACGGATTTAGAACTTACTTCATTCCTTCGATAAAGGACAACTCTGCGATGGGAAAGCGTGATCCTCCTCTCCTCAAGAACAAAATGGAAATAAACTAAAAAGTGAAATAAAATGAAGAAAAGTTCGGGTTCCATCGTTTAAAATGAAATAATACAAATGTTTTGCTAAGCCGATGCCTTCGGTCTGGCGCTCGTCGCTGATTATCCATTGATTATCCAAGCCGTTTATAAATCCACCGCAAATACTTATCGCCTGCGTCGAACAGAGGAGCAAAGTACATGGGGGCGTAACGTAAATGTTGCGCCAAGCGGCCTTGGCTCCATGGAAACGAAGACCAATTCCAAGGCTGGATTCGAAGGTCGCACGTGACAGCCGTGAATTTGGACACCACGCGCGGTCGTGTCGCGCCGAAAGTGACGTCATGCGGCCGAAAAAGCAGCCTTCGGAGGTCGCAGCCTGTTAATTTGGACACGGCCAAAGTCCATTGTGGTGACCCGCCCCTTTTAAGTAAATTCAAAATGGCCGACTTCCTGTAAAACCTAGCTCATTGCTCCAAGAGACTTTTTTGTAGGTCTTGGTCTTATACATACAGTGAACCCTCGCTACTTCGCAGTTCACCTTTCGCGGGTTCAGTGCTTCGCGGGTATAAAAAATATTCGGGGGCATTGTAGTTTCGCCGAGCGGCACGACGGGGCGCTGGAGCGGTTAGACGGCCGGCGTGCGCCAAAGAAGAGCGTGGGCGAAGAGGAGAGTGGACGAAGAAGAGCACGTTCCCCCGGAAACGATCGGTGGCGACGTTTCGCGCGGTTCGGACCGTACCAGAGCTCCGGCCGGCGTGCGTGGCAGTTAAGCCGTAGAGGAGCACCTTCCCCAGGCACGGGCGGTGCCAAGCGGCCCCTAAGTTTAATGGAATGGAAGCTCCGGAGGAGGAGGGCATGCTCGCGTCACAGTAAGCCGAAGAGGAGCACCTTCCCCGGGCACGGGCGGTTCCAAGCGGCCCCTAAGTTTAACCGAATGGAAGCTCCGGAGGAGGAGGGCATGCTCGCGACACAGTAAGCCGAAGAGGAGCACCTTTCCCGGGCACGGGCGGTGCCAAGCGGCCCCTAAGTTTAACCGAATGGAAGCTCCGGGGGAGGAGGGTGGGCGTGTGTCACAGTTAAGCCGAATTGGAGCACCTCTTCCGCCCGGGCACGAGCGGAGCGCGAAGCTGTCAGTTATGAATGAATAAATGAATAAATAAATAAATAAATAAAGAATGGCACCTTTCATTGCAGAGGGCACACCGGACGGCGTACCAGCAGGTAAAAGTCGGAGTAATTAAATAAATACAAAAAGAATGGCTGGGGAATAAAAAAATAATACGTTTTAATAATAATTTGTTTTTTTTGTTATAACATGAATTTCACTCTCTCTCTCCCCGTATATATATATATATATATATATATATATATTGTATTTTTTTTTTAAGCATTTTTGAAGGTGCGCCGCTACTTTTTTTCAGTTTTCGCGGGTGGTCTCGGTCCCCATTAACCGCGATAACCGAGGGTTCACTGTACTCCATAAAATATACAAAAAGCGAGGTGAAACACTCAACCAGGGCTGCTCTGCATGTTGTGCTGGGCCACCTGGAACAACAGCGGAGCTATGCAAGGATGCTCTTTGTGGACTACAGCTCGGCATTCAACACGATAATCCCAGACATCCTCGTCGCCAAACTGGACACTCTCGGCCTCCCTGCCCTCACACACATCTGGATTAAGGACTTTCTGACCAACAGACCCCAGACTGTGTTGCTCGGCCCCTACACGTCCTCCACCCTCATGGTGAGCACCGGTTCCCCCCAAGGATGCGTGCTGAGCCCTCTCCTGTACGCCCTCTACACCTACGACTGCAGCCCGGCCCACGGCAACAACACCATCGTCAAGTTTGCTGACGACACGACAGTGGTCGGTCTGATCTCGGAAGGTGACGAGACAGCCTACAGAGAGGAGGTAGGGAGACTGACAACTTGGTGCAAGGACAACAGACTGCACCTTAACTCTGCTAAAACAAAGGAGATTGTCGTCGACTTCAGGAGGAACAAGACGCTGCCGCCCCCCCTCTGCATCGAAGGCGTGTGTGTGGAGAGGGTCCACACGTTCAAGTTCCTGGGAGTACAGATCTCCGATGACCTTTCTTGGAGTCACAACACCACAGCAGTGGTAAAGAAGGTCCGCCAACGTCTGCACTTCCTGAGAGTCCTCAGGAAATTCAACCTGGACAGGAAGCTGCTGCTGGCCTTCTACCACTCGTCCATCGAGAGCCTGCTGACCTACTGTGTCTCCACCTGGTACAGCGGCTGCACTGAGGCGGACAGAGTGAGGCTCCAGAGGACAGTCAAAACAGCGCAAAGGATTATTGGCTGCCCTCTCCCCTCGCTGTCGGACATCTACACCGCCCGGTGCCTCAGAAGGGCTCTCAACATCGTCAAAGACAATACCCACCCAAACTCACACCTGTTCGACCGGTTGCCCTCTGGCAGGCGCTACAGATGCATCAAATCAAGGACCAATCGACTGAGAAACAGTTTCTTTCCGAGAGCCATCTCCATACTGAACTCTCACACACACACGAGACCACCCTAACCTTGCAAAACAGCATTGTGATGTGTTTCTATATGCCCTATTCAGTACTGAATTCCATTGCACTGTCTTATTTATTTATCTAATTTATATATTGTCTGTATTATTGTTGTATTGCACTGGAGAGGGGAGCCCTCTAATCTCGTTGCACACTTGAGTACAATGACAATATAGGGATTTCTATTTCTATTCTATTCTTTTTTTAACTTTTCTCGAGGGCCATGGCGAGCCATTTCAAAAAAGCTGCACAACTAACGTATAAAATATTGATAAATTTGCTCTGCCTGATGTGTGTGTAAAGTTTCACGAGTTGTCGTTCATATTTAGAACCTCATAATCAGCGTTGTTTTATTGCCGAACAGTGCAATGCCACTCCCACAACTTTTCACGAAAAAGGATGAATTTCGTATTGTGACATCCTCATGGCCGAAACAGTCATCCGAGCATATATGAGGGCGACCTTGTTGAGTTGCACGGAGAAAAACATCCAAGAAAATAACTTGTATTAGCTTTTACCAGTTGGTGGCGCTACTACTACGATGAAAAATAAGTTGGTAGATGTCTTCAGGGCTGAAGTATCCTCAAATGTGTTCAACTTCGAGAAGATAGGATCATCTGAGTCATGTTGCCGGAGCTTTTGTTGCCACAAAGTACAATCGGACTTTTCAGCACCGTAATAGCCACGCCTTTTGCCAAAACGTCACAAAATTCGGCAGAGAGTAAGATCATTGTCTTGAGTCTTTTCTGACTAATTTTCAGTCTGATTCGTCAAAAGGGCACCGTGCAGTACGTGAAAATTAAAATAAAAACACATTTTTGATTCCACTTGGCGGCGCTGTGTGTATAACAAAATAATAACATTAAGATGTCTTCAGGTCGGGACGTTTTATTTACAGGTGAAGGTTTGGATTTTTAGGAGCATGTGCAGGGGCGTTATTAAGCATTCATTTATTTGTATTAGGTTCATTTTGTCTTCTTCTTATTGATATTTGACTGATTCATTAAAAGCAGACAATTATGTTTTAGGTTAATTTTTTACCTGACATGTTTCGGCGAGTCTTTCGCCTTCTTCAGAGTGTCGCATGATGGTGTCTTGATACCCGTCTTTATCAGCTGATGTTCCATGTGGGTGTGACTTACCTGTCAAAAAAATGAAAAATCAGAGCAGTAAAAGAACAAGCACAACATGAACATTACAAATCAGCAATCACTGACCACTGCAAAAGGGAAAACCACATCATGGACCGGGAGAAGGGCAGGGTCATCCGCACCGAAGAGAACAAACAACAGCGCTGGATCAGAGAGGCCATTGAGATCTGCAAGCGAGGCATAAAAACCATGAACAGAGACAAGGGAGCCTTCATCCTCTCTACCACCTGGAGCAGCATCTTGGCGGAGTGAACGGACAGCGGGGGGCGTGACTTGCCTTCATTCTTGTGACAGGTAAGTCACGCCCTCATGGAACATCAGCTGATAAAGACGGGTCACAAGACACCATCATGTGACACTCTGAAGAAGGCGAAAGACTTTCGTATTGTGACATCCTCAAGGCCTAAACACTCATCCGAGCAAATATAAGGTAGATTTTGTTAACCTGCCCGGAGAAAAAAATCAACGAAAATAATTTGTATTTGTTTTAACCAGTTGGTGGCGCTACCACTGCGATCAAAAATAAGTTGGCAGCCGTCTTCAGGGCCTGAATATCCTCAAATGTGAAAAATTTCGAGAAGATGGATCATCTGAATCATTTTGCAGGAACTTTTGTTGCCACGGAGAATAATCAGACTCTGCGGCACCGTAATAGCCACGCCCTTCGAAGGAAAGTCACAAAAATAGGGATAGAGTAAGATCAATGTCTTGAGTCTTTTCTAGCCAATTTTCAATCGGATTCGTTAAAAGGGCACCGTGCAGTACGTCAAAATGTAAAAAATTATATTGATTGGCGCAAGGTGTATAACAGAGTATAAACATATAGATGTCTTCAGGTACCGACTCTTTATGTACATGTGAAGTTTTGGATTTTTAGCAGCATGTGCAGGAGAGTTATTAAGCATTTTGTCCATTGCGGCGAAGGAAATCTTAAGTGAAAACTTTGAAGCCCCGCCCCCGTCATATAGTATTTCGGAAACAAAAGATTTTAGCCCCAATTTTAGCCCCAGTGTTTGTCCCAGGTCTTAAGATGCTACAGACAGAATTTTAAGGCAATCAGATGAAGCCTTTAGGATCAGGGTGCAAAAGAATGACCCCTGTAAACATGCAAAAAAGGGCAAAAGTCGGACTTTCAAAAATTCATAACTCACTTCCTGTTCATATTAGACGTTTAAAATATCAAATTTCTCGCCATGCCCGATGAGACTGCCAAGTTTGGTGAGTTTTTGTGCATGTTTCGGGGTCAAAAATGCAATCGAACAATCGGAAAAATAATAATAATAATAATTTCTACAAAAACAACAGGGACTTCGCAGCGGTCGCTGCTCAGGCCCTAATAATAATAATAATAATAATAATAAAAGTAATAATATTTTCTACAAAAACAATAGGGACCTCGCAGCCGTCGCAGCTCGGGCCCTAATAACAATTTCTAGAAAAACAATAGGGACCTCGCAGCGGTCACTGCTCGGGCCCTAATAATAATAATAATAATAATTTCCACAAAAACAATGGGGACCTCGTAGCGGTCGCTGCTCGGGCCCTAATAATAATTTCTACAAAAACAATAGGGACCTCGCCGCGGTCGCTGCTCGGGCCCCAATTATAATTTCTACACAAAGTCCATTGTGGTGACCCGCCCCCTTTTAAGTAAATTCAAAATGGCCGACTTCCTGTAAAACCTAGCTCATTGCTCCAAGAGACTTTTTTGTAGGTCTTGGTCTTATACATACAGTGAACCCTCGCTACTTGGCGGTTCACCTTTCGCGGGTTCAGTGCTTCGCGGGCCTAAAAAATATTCGGGGGCATTGTAGTTTCGCCGAGCGGCACGACGGGGCGCTGGAGCGGTTAGACGGCCGGTGTGCGCCGAAGAAGAGCGTGGGCGAAGAAGAGAGTGGACGAAGAAGAGCACGTTCCCCCGGACACGATCGGTGGCGACGTTTCGCGCGGTTCGGACAGTACCAGAGCTCCGGCCGGCGTGCGTGGCAGTTAAGCCGTAGAGGAGAACCTTCCCCGGGCACGGGCGGTGCCAAGCGTCCCCTAAGTTTAACCGAATGGAAGCTCCGGAGGAGGAGGGCATGCTCGCGTCACAGTAAGCCGAAGAGGAGCACCTTCCCCGGGCACGGGCGATTCCAAGCGGCCCCTAAGTTTAACCGAATGGAAGCTCCGGAGGAGGAGGGCATGCTCGCGTCACAGTAAGCCGAAGAGGAGCACCTTCCCCGGGCACGGGCGGTGCCAAGCGGCCCCTAAGTTTAACCGAATGGAAGCTCCGGGGGAGGAGGGCGGGTGTGTCTCACAGTTAAGCCGAATTGGAGCACCTCTTCCGCCCGGGCACGAGCGGAGCGCGAAGCTGTCAGTTATGAATGTATAAAAGAATAAATAAATAAATGAATAAAGAATGCCACCTTTCATTTCACAGGGCACACCGGACGGCGTACAAGCAGATAAAAGTCGGAGTAATTAAATAAATACAAAAAGAATGGCTGGGGAATAAAAAAATAATACGTTTTAATAATAATTTGGTTTTTTTGTTATAACATGAATTTCACTCTCTCTCTCCCCGTATATATATATATATATATATATATATATATATATTTATATATTTATTATATATATTGTATATTTTTTTAAGCATTTTTGAAGGTGCGCCGCTACTTCGCGGATTTTCAGTTTTCGCGGGTGGTCTCTGTCCCCATTAACCGCGATTACCGAGGGTTCTCTGTACTCCATAAAATTTACAAAAAGCGAGGTGAAACACTCAACCAGGGCTGCATTTTTTAACATTTCTCGAGGGCCATGGCGAGCCATTTCAAAAAAGCTGCACAACTAACGTATAAAATATTGATAAATTTGCTCGGCCTGATGTGTGTGTAAAGTTTCACGAGTTGTCGTTCATATTTAGAACCTCATAATCAGCGTTGTTTTATTGCCGAACAGTGCAATGCCACTCCCACAACTTTACACGAAAAAGGACGAATTTCGTATTGTGACATCCTCATGGCCGAAACAGTCATCCGAGCATATATGAGGGCGGCCTTGTTGAGTTGCACGGAGAAAAACATCCAAGAAAATAACTTGTATTAGCTTTTACCAGTTGGTGGCGCTACTACTACGATGAAAAATAAGTTGGTAGATGTCTTCAGGGCTGAAGTATCCTCAAATGTGTACAACTTCGAGAAGATAGGATCATCTGAGTCATGTTGCCGGAGCTTTTGTTGCCACAGAGTACAATCTGACTTTTCAGCACCGTAATAGCCACGCCTTTTGCCAAAACGTCACAAAATTCGGCAGAGAGAAAGATCATTGTCTTGAGTCTTTTCTGACTAATTTTCAGTCGGATTTGTCAAAAGGGCACCGTGCAGGATGTGAAAATTAAAATAAAAACACATTTTTGATTCCACTTGGCGGCGCTGTGTGTATAACAAAATAATAACATTAAGATGTCTTCAGGTCGGGACGTTTTATTTACAGGTGAAGGTTTGGATTTTCAGGAGCATGTGCAGGGGAGTTATTAAGCATTCATTTATTTGTATTAGGTTCATTTTGTCTTCTTATTATTGATATTTGACTGATTCATTAAAAGCAGACAATTATGTTTTAGGTTAATTTTTTACCTGACATGTTTCGGCGAGTCTTTCGCCTTCTTCAGAGTGTCGCATGATGGTGTCTTGAGACCCGTCTTTATCAGCTGATGTTCCATGAGGGTGTGACTTACCTGTCAAAAAAATGAAAAATCAGAGCAGTAAAAGAACAAGCACAACATGAACATTACAAATCAGCAATCACTGACCACTGCAAAAGGGAAAACCACATCATGGACCGGGAGAAGGGCAGGGTCATCCGCACCGAAGAGAACAAACAACAGCGCTGGATCAGAGAGGCCATTGAGATCTGCAAGCGAGGCATAAAAACCATGAACAGAGACAAGGGAGCCTTCATCCTCTCTACCACCTAGAGCAGCATCTTGGCGGAGTGAACGGACAGCGGGGGGTGTGACTTGCCTTCATTCTTGTGACAGGTAAGTCACGCCCTCATGGAACATCAGCTGATAAAGACGGGTCACAAGACACCATCATGTGACACTCTGAAGAAGGCGAAAGACTTTCGTATTGTGACATCCTCAAGGCCTGAACACTCATCCGAGCAAATATAAGGTAGATTTTGTGAACCTGCCCGGAGAAAAACATCAACGAAAATAATTTGTATTTGTTTTAACCAGTTGGTGGCGCTACCACTGCGATCAAAAATAAGTTGGCAGCCGTCTTCAGGGCCTGAATATCCTCAAATGTGAAAAATTTCGAGAAGATGGATCATCTGAATCATTTTGCAGGAACTTTTGTTGCCACGGAGAATAATCAGACTCTGCGGCACCGCAATAGCCACGCCCTTCGAAGGAAAGTCACAAAAATAGGGATAGAGTAAGATCAATGTCTTGAGTCTTTTCTAGCCAATTTTCAATCGGATTCGTTAAAAGGGCACCGTGCAGTACGTCAAAATGTAAAAAATGTTATTGATTGGCGCAAGGTGTATAACAGAATATAAACATATAGATGTCTTCAGGTACCGACTCTTTATGTACATGTGAAGTTTTGGATTTTTAGCAGCATGTGCAGGAGAGTTATTAAGCATTTTGTCCATTGCGGCGAAGGAAATCTTAAGTGAAAACTTTGAAGCCCCGCCCCCGTCATATAGTATTTCGGAAACAAAAGATTTTAGCCCCAGTGTTTGTCCCAGGTCTTAAGATGCTACAGACAGAATTTTAAGGCAATCAGATGAAGCCTTTAGGATCAGGGTGCAAAAGAATGACCCCTGTAAACATGCAAAAAAGGGCAAAAGTCGGACTTTCAAAAATTCATAACTCACTTCCTGTTCATATTAGACGTTAAAATATCAAATTTCTCGCCATGCCCGATGAGACTGCCAAGTTTGGTGAGTTTTTGTGCATGTTTCGGGGTCAAAAATGCGATCGTACAATCGGAAAAATAATAATAATAATAATTTCTACAAAAACAACAGGGACTTCGCAGCGGTCGCTGCTCAGGCCCTAATAATAATAATAATAATAATAATAAAAGTAATAATATTTTCTACAAAACCAATAGGGACCTCGCAGCCGTCGCAGCTCGGGCCCTAATAACAATTTCTAGAAAAACAATAGGGACCTCGCAGCGGTCACTGCTCGGGCCCTAATAATAATAATAATAATAATTTCCACAAAAACAATGGGGACCTCGTAGCGGTCGCTTCTCGGGCCCTAATAATAATTTCTACATAAACAATAGGGACCTCGCCGCGGTCGCTGCTCGGGCCCCAATAATAATTTCTACACAAAGTCCATTGTGGTGACCCGCCCCTTTTAAGTAAATTCAAAATGGCCGACTTCCTGTAAAACCTAGCTCATTGCTCCAAGAGACTTTTTTGTAGGTCTTGGTCTTATACATACAGTGAACCCTCGCTACTTCGCAGTTCACCTTTCGCGGGTTCAGTGCTTCGCGGGTCTAAAAAATATTCGGGGGCATTGTAGTTTCGCCGAGCGGCACGACGGGCGCTGGAGCGGTTAGACGGCCGGCGTGCGCCGAAGAAGAGCGTGGGCGAAGAGGAGAGTGGACGAAGAAGAGCACGTTCCCCCGGACACGATCGGTGGCGACGTTTCGCGCGGTTCGGACCGTACCAAGGCTCCGGCCGGCGTGCGTGGCAGTTAAGCCGTAGAGGAGCACCTTCCCCGGGCACGGGCGGTGCCAAGCGGCCCCTAAGTTTAACCGAATGGAAGCTCCGGGGGAGGAGGGCGGGCGTGTGTCACAGTTAAGCCGAATTGGAACACCTCTTCCGCCCGGACACGAACGGAGCGCGAAGCTGTCAGTTATGAATGAATAAATGAATAAATAAATAAATAATTAAAGAATACCACCTTTCATTTCACAGGGAACACCGGACGGCGTACCAGCAGGTAAAAGTCGGAGTAATTAAATAAATACAAAAAGAATGGCTGGGGAATAAAAAAATAATACGTTTTAATAATAATTTGGTTTTTTTGTTATAACATGAATTTCACTCTCTCTCTCTCTCTCTCCCCGTATATATATATATATATATATATATATTTATTATATATATTGTATTTTCTTTTAAGCATTTTTGAAGGTGCGCCGCTACTTCGCGGATTTTCAGTTTTCGCGGGTGGTCTCGGTCCCCATTAACCGCGATAACCGAGGGTTCACTGTACTCCATAAAATTTACAAAAAGCGAGGTGAAACACTCAACCAGGGCTGCTTTTTTGAACATTTCTCGAGGGCCATGGCGAGCCATTTCAAAAAAGCTGCACAACTAACGTATAAAATATTGATACATTTGCTCTGCCTGATGTGTGTGTCAAGTTTCACGAGTTGTCGTTCATATTTAGAACCTCATAATCAGCGTTGTTTTATTGCCAAACAGTGCAATGCCACTCCCACAACTTTTCACGAAAAAGGATGAATTTCGTATTGTGACATCCTCATGGCCGAAACAGTCCTCCGAGCATATATGAGGGCGACCTTGTTGAGTTGCACGGAGAAAAACATCCAAGAAAATAACTTGTATTAGCTTTTACCAGTTGGTGGCGCTACTACTACGATGAAAAATAAGTTGGTAGATGTCTTCAGGGCTGAAGTATCCTCAAATGTGTACAACTTCGAGAAGATAGGATCATCTGAGTCATGTTGCCGGAGCTTTTGTTGCCACAAAGTACAATCGGACTTTTCAGCACCGTAATAGCCACGCCTTTTGCCAAAACGTCACAAAACTCGGCAGAGAGTAAGATCATTGTCTTGAGTCTTTTCTGACAAATTTTCAGTCGGATTCGTCAAAAGGGCACCGTGCAGTATGTGAAAATTAAAATAAAAACACATTTTTGATTCCACTTGGCGGCGCTGTGTGTATAACAAAATAATAACATTAAGATGTCTTCAGGTCGGGACGTTTTATTTACAGGTGAAGGTTTGGATTTTTAGGAGCATGTGCAGGGGAGTTATTAAGCATTCATTTATTTGTATTAGGTTCATTTTGTCTTCTTATTATTGATATTTGACAGATTCATTAAAAGCAGACAATTATGTTTTAGGTTAATTTTTTACCTGACATGTTTCGGCGAGTCTTTCGCCTTCTTCAGAGTGTCGCATGATGGTGTCTTGAGACCCGTCTTTATCAGCTGATGTTCCATGAGGGTGTGACTTACCTGTCAAAAAAATTAAAAAATCAGAGCAGTAAAAGAACAAGCACAACATGAACATTACAAATCAGCAATCACTGACCACTGCAAAAGGGAAAACCACATCATGGACTGGGAGAAGGGCAGGGTCATCCGCACCGGAGAGAACAAACTACAGCGCTGGATCAAAGAAGCAATTGAGATCTGCAAGCGAGGCATAAAAACCATGAACAGAGACAAGGGAGCCTTCATCCTCTCTACCACCTGGAGCAGCATCTTGGCGGAGTGAACGGACAGCGGGGGGCGTGACTTGCCTTCATTCTTGTGACAGGTAAGGCACGCCTTCATGGAACATCAGCTGATAAAGACTGGTCACAAGACACCATCACAGGGTTCGAAGTTAACTTTAAAAACTGCTTCCCCATAGGGCAAGTGCCACTAAAATTTGCCTTGCCCGAGTGGCCAAATTACTTGCCCAACTTGGGCAAGTGACAATTTTTTTTCTCTTGCCCTGAGTGACTTTTTGTATGACAAAGTGTCTAATTACAAATTGCATGAATTTTTTGTTCGGACAGTTCCCGCCTAGAAAGAATTAAAAATACGTTACAATCATAAGTGTTGCTTATATAAAAATGTATCATGTATTAACACATTAATTAGGTGTCTGCTGACCCAGGATTATGTTATTGTTATGTTATGTTATATATCCAAGAGAATGTGGAATGACACTGAACGATGTCAGGTGGAAGGATGTGGAAAGATCGTGAATGACATTGAATGATTTGGAATGACACTGAAAGATTTTGAATAATACTGAATGACACTGAATGAAGTAAAACTCTCTGGGAACGGGCCAATTCAAGATAGCTGCCGCACTGTGGGGGAGGCTTTGGTACCAAATTTGGAAAGAGACCCAAACGGTTGGGTCCATTTTATATCAGTGTGGGGGTGAAACGTTGGTCTCGGCGGAGCTGTCTGAATATTGGAGAAGTGAGAAGACAAAGTAAAACAGAACAATTAAAATCACTCTTCAAATACATATTGTTTGGTAAGCAGAGCATGATTTACAGCTCACCATTTTATTGCATGCACCAAGCATGTTATATATTTTTCTGTCCACGGGATGGCGTAGTCAAGAAAAATGAAGCATCTCGAAGCCCATTCGTGTGTGAAGTATTTCCCTGCAGGGCTTGGCTGCTTTATGGGGCTTCATTTTGCCATCACTAGTTTTAGATAGTTTTAATTTTTGAAAGAGCATTTTCATTTTACAGTGAACCCTCGCTACTTCGCGGTTCACCTTTCGCGGGTTCAGTGCTTCGCGGGTCTAAAAAATATTCGGGGGCATTGTAGTTTCGCCGAGCGGCACGACGGGGCGCTGGAGCTGTTAGACGGCCGGCATGCGCCGAAGAAGAGCGTGGGCGAAGAGGAGAGTGGACGAAGAAGAGCACGTTCCCCCGGGCACGATTTGGGGCGACGTTTCGCGCGGTTCGGACCGTACCAGAGCTCCGGCCAGCGTGCGTGGCAGTTAAGCCGAAGAGGAACAACTTCCGCCCGGGCACTAGCGGGGCGACATTTCGCTCTGTTCGGGAGCGTACGAGAGCTCCGGAGGAGGCCGGCCGGCGTGCGTGGCAGTTAAGCCGAAGAGGAGCACCTTCCCCGGGCACGGGCGGTGTCAAGCGGCCCCTAAGTTTAACCGAATGGAAGCTCCGGAGGAGGAGGGCATGCTCGTGTCACAGTTAAGCCGAAGAGAAGCACCTTCCCCGGGCACGGGCGGTGCCAAGCGGCCCTTAAGTTTAACCGAATGGAAGTTCCGGGGGAGGAGGGCGGGCGTGTGTCACAGTTAAGCCGAATAGGAGCACCTTCCCCGGGCACGGGCGGGGCGAAATGAAACCGAGTTCAATCGAACGGAGACACGCTTCGGGGGAGCAGGTCCGGCGTGCATGACAATTAAGCCGAAGAGGAGCACCTCTTCCGCCCGAGCACGAGCGGAGCGCGAGGCTGTCAGTTATGAATGAATAAATGAATAAAAAAAATAAATGAAGAATGCCACCTTTCATTTCACAGGGCACACCGGACGGCGTACCAGCAGGTAAAGGTCGAAGCAATTAAAAAAATACAAAAAGAAGTAATTGAATAAATACAAAAATAATGGCTGGGGAATAAAAAAATAATAAGTTTTAATAATAATTTTTTTTTTTTTGTTATAGCATGAATTTCACTCTCTCTCTCTCTACCCGTGTATATATATATATATATATATTTTTTTTTTTTTTTTTTTTTTTTAAACATTTTTGATGGTGCACCACTACTTCGCACTTTTTTTTTTAAGCATTTTTGAAGGTGCGCCGCTACTTCGCGGATTTTCAGTTTTCGCGGGTGGTCTCGGTCCCCATTAACCGCGATAACCGAGGGTTCACCTGTATTTTTTTCATTATCGAATTTTATTTTTTTCTATTCAAGTTTTGAGTTCATTTTCGTTTACTAAAATAACCTTGGGCTGCAACTACTATCACAGCAACGGCTCATTATATTTTGGCTGCTAAATATGCCAATTTGTCAGAGAGAAGACCGTGACAAAGAATGGCCCAATCGCAATAAACACTCTACATCATACGTTCCTCGTTGACGTGTACATGGGGTGTTGCAGAGCACAGGTTCCAAGCGTACCGATATTGCAAAATTGGGACAATGCGTGTGACGACACCAACTTCCGCCTCCTATGTCATCGAGCTTGGCGGCACGTTATCATTATGTATTTATTTGTAACAATTTTGACGTTGAGAGTGATATTAAAACTTAAGTAATGTGGTAGTTAGGAAAAAACCCTGGCTTGGGACCCACCGGAACAAGCTATAGCTTCATTTGTACTATTTGAGGCGCTCTCACAATCTGCGGCGCATGCACACAAGGTCGCTAAGTACGCTAGCTGCACTCGGACAAAACACGTAGGTGACTTTAAAAGAGTGACCGAAATTGCACACATGCAACTGTTTATCATAATGTCATAATTCGATATGTACATTTGAAGAGAATTTTTTTCAGCATGGGCACAAGAATTCCACCGAACATCGCCAGTTCAATGGGATTTTGGTTAAGTCCGCAAATAATTGTGGACAATATACTTTGGCTGCGCGCTCGAATAATTTTACTCGTATATACTTCAATGAGGGTGTAGTGTGGGTATCGGGATCTTTAACACGCCCTAACACGAAGCTGACTCTCCAACCGCCACAGCCTTTTAATGACGAAATTATAAAATAAACAAAAACACTGTTCAACAACATAAAATAAAATAAAAAATCACATCATACTTACATTTATAAACTTTAATCCTCAAGAACATTATTCTCAGGTTGACCGAAAGACGAGGACACGGGAGCGCCTCGGGCATGTTCTTCTTCCTTGTGTAGGCGAATGACGTTTTAAGGTGCTTGTCCGCCACCTGCTGTGCTGAACTATGTATTAAATAAGAAAAGCAAATTGTTGAATGTTTTTTCCCCAATGAAGACTGAATTGTAAAATACCCGGAAATGGCTTTTCTGTTTTATTGTGTTGAGATAATTGTTGAATATTGAAATTGCACATGTAACTGGTAATTTAGTTTTAGATATTATTTGAACCAGTGGAGGGCCATGCATTTCACACCTGGGCCTTCAATGAAGTCCTACTTCGTCCTACTTGAATAAATCCCCCTCATAATACCATAATTTATGACACCACGGGTGGACAAACAATATACAGAAAAGCACTTAGACAGCACTGACCGAGTGTTGGACGATATAGCTTCTCTTGAAAGGTCCGTGTTGAAAATGGCCTCGCAAGTGAATCTTCAATTTCTAAAGATAAAGATGTCTTTTAATTGTCCCATAACGGGGACATTTGCAGTGTTACAGCAGCAAAGATATACATCACACAGTGGCACCGACGTAATGTAGCCGTTAATGTGCTTTGTATGTTTTGTGTGTGGGTTTATCAAGCTCTAATTCAATGCAGTGTCCAAAACGAGCGCGCATAATTGTTGGATGAATGTTGGTTAATAGAGTCAGATAATAGTTAAAATTCCAACAGTTGAACAGATGTTGAAATGCTAGATTGGCTCATTCAGAATCATGCCACAATGTGCTTTGTATGTTTTGTGTGTAGGCTTATCAAGCTCTAATTCAATGCAGTGTTGAGCTGCATTTGAGAGGAACTACGTAAGTAACTAATGTGGAAAAATTGTGACTTCTTTGTGTAATTTTATTTTGAATATTCAAATTTTGTGGGTAAAGGTTAGAGAAAATAAGTTAAAAATGAGAGCTGTACAGGTATTTAAGTTTTTGGTTTGTAAAATACCCGAATGTGGGTTTCAGCAGGTGAGGCAATGATTGGACAGAGCAAAAGCTATGCTCCAAAATAGAAGTGATTACACCTTCACTAGACTAACCTGCAGCTAATTACATAATTATAAAATTAACACTTTAACCTGGCTTCCCCATCACAGATGTATTCTTTTAAATGCAAAGCTTTTTGTTCTAGCTTTTGTTGTTAAATGACATTCATGCCCAAGTGTCTATGCATCCATTGCAGGGATGTTTTCTCAAGTGACGAGTCTGAAGCCTGTGATGACGAAGTACCATCTACACCTCCCCATGGATTGTCACAGAGAAAAAGCTTCCTAACCAAGAGAGGCGCTGCAGAAGGTCCTTGAGTACGTCCAACGTGTTGAGTCTGTGAGTCTACTGCAGGATCTAATGCAGGTATGAAAATGATGAAATTTTAATGTATTATCTTCAAAATTATAAATAATTATTTAATTTCTTGAAATATAAAATTAGGTACCCTAAACCCAAGTAGGAACCCCAGTCCCAGTACATTCCTGATTCTGGAGCTACAGAGATCAAACCATCCTACTGTATCACTAAATAGCCCCACCTCTAAAACCCTGATTCGGAAGGCCGAGTTGAAAGACTTCAGAGTTCAAGATGGTCAACTGCAACTATGATAAGCCGAATGTGTTCACCCCAAGTCGGAAACTGAGAAAAAGACTCAATTTTCACATGATTTCAGTCCCTTCTATATTTAAAAGAATGTATTGGGGCTCTAAAAATGTGAAATATTTTTACAAGTATTTCTTTTACTACTCATAGGCAGTTTCATAATAATAGTACAATTTGGCATCGTGTATTGTTTTTTGGTTCCATTCAAAATGCACAAGACGTATAGACATATTTTGTTTGTGGATCGCTGCAGCATCACACGAGCGCACAGAGACAAACGTGGCAGCAACTTAAAACAATTAAGATATCGAATCGAAATCGAGAACTGAAAATCAAAAATCGAATCGGGGCTTGAGTGAATCGTTACCTCCCTAATCATAATCATTTTGGTAGAATGTTGGGCTCTTGCCCTTTGAGTGTATATGGCGTTACCGAAGCTGTTCACTTAATCGACAATTCCTTTCCTGTGACGTTTATCATACCCAGTTTAACTGCCAAAATATTTTTAAGTGTGTGATGATTATCTGGATCGAGTGACACCCATGTTATAATGGTTGCAGGTATTGGTGGATTGGACGATAGTGTCAGAACAATGATGGCGTTCATCATGACAAATCCTCTGTCTCTGAAGTACAATCTCTTTGGACATCGTAGCAAGAACAAGCGCCGAGACCTGCCTTTTTCTGATGTTCTATACGGTAATATATTTATTTATTTTTTTTTTTTTTAAGGGATTGTGGTGTGAAGACATTTCAGCATGTCCCATAAGGTTTCACAATCATTAAATAGCTTTACTAAGTTGGCTTCTTGTCTTTTTTGTTTTAGGAGCACTGAAAAGGAATGGAGCCACAAAGGACATCAACGAGAAGGACACAGGCAACCCTGTCCAAGTGGTTCATGGGAGCTTGTGATCAAGGTGGGAATAGGGGAGTTCGAGCTCGGAGATCTCAAGGCAACTGTCAGGTTTAAAACGTCCTGACGCCATTTTTAGACTGAAGGTGGCATAAATCCAGACCAAACCAGTTAGAGTTTTGTTTTTGACCATTCGCGAATGGGAGAGGAAGTCAGGAGGTGAAGCAGGCGTCTTGCCAGTTCAATCTCGCGCACTCTCTCTCACTCTCTACCACCCGTTCGGTCTTTTATCAGCAACCTAAGCAGACAATGGAGGTCTGTCTGAAATTCTAGCAGGCAGGCAGGAAGCAATCAACCACAGTAGTCAGTCAAGAATTCGAAACTAAAGTGTGTGCGTGTGTTCCAGTTGTGCGCGTGTGTGCTAAAGCAATAATGTGAGTGTCTGTGTGTGTGTGCGCAATTATAACTGATACAAATAGTGTATAAAAACATGATTAGAAATACACAAACTATTTACATATCCTCATCCCATCTCACATTCCCCCGTTTGTGGGTTTAAATCATGTCCTTACGGCTTTAAGACAGATCATCATAATGAAATCATACAACAGTGTGGTCATCCGTGGAGGGGCGAAAACCCTCAGTAGGGACAAAATTCCCCTCCTCCCTTCCGGCATGGAACGAGATTCTCATGGTATGTTGGTCACTTGGGAATAAAACATAAAAAAACTTCAATATACCTAGTGAAAAATAACAAAACTGTCTCCACGCAGAGTTTGTCTCCACGCAGAGCTTGTCTCTGCGGCGACTTGATGGAGGCCCTTGCCTCGTTGTAGGAGGGGACAGCCGTCTTTACCTCCCGGATCTTCGTGTGTGGTGTATGTGTGTGCATGTGTGGGGGCAGGGGCAAAAGGGTCCATGTGTTATTTAGGTTTCAGTGTCCAGTTCGAGTTTGTCATTGTCCAGTTCGAATTCGTCATTCTCAACATCAATCAGGTTGTAATGGTACATTTGGGCAACAAACATGCAGTTAATAATCATCTTTGTCATAAGAATAATGCAACATGAACAGACTACACATAACAAAAATGAAAACCATAATTATCCCGATATATTGTCTTTCAAATTCTTCGTAGTGGTCATAACATCAATAATTGTTTCATTTTATTAAAAATGTAAATGCAGTAATGTTCTCCAATCAAGGCTAAAATTCTTTATGTACGTCATTAATTTCCAAACAATATCTAATCTTTTTGTTCTGTGGCTTCAACATTCGTATCTGTGGCTGGTTGTGCGGTTCCGATGTGCGTGTGGTCCGATATTGTGACTCAGGTGGGCTCCTGTTCGAGGGATTCGCGTTGCTCGGCCTTTAGCTGGAAACCGGAGAAGCTTGTACTGCAACTGGTGGATCCAGCTGCCACGCCCCGCGACCTTTGCTGCCGTCGGGGTCACTGCAATCATCTGGCGAGGGCCATCTCAGCATTCACTTGTCCCAACGAAGTCGTTTCAGCACCTTGAAGAAGAGTTGGTCTCCCACACGGACGTGATTTCTCTGTGGATCAGAACACACTGACCAGTAATTGCGTCTTTTTTTTTTCTTTTTGGTCAAAACATGTTTCCCATGTGGACTGGGACTGATGTGCCAGTCGCTGGTGGTTCTGATGAACCTGAGAGTCGATAGGGGATAGTGTCCTAACTTCGGCTGGCACTATCCTCATTGCTGTGATTGAAACACAGTCTGGTCATTGTCTCCTTTTTTTCCCTCATTGTCTTGATAAGTCTGCCCTTAACAGTCCCATTAGTGCGTTCCACAAGTCCTGCAGACTGTATGCACAATGACGCTTTGAGTCAATTTTGCAACAACTGTCCCACTTGTTACAACATCATTCACAAATGCATAATTTTCACTTCAAATCACTTCTTGAAATTCCAAATGTCAGGATAATTTGTGTTAGGTTGAAGATGTATTTTATCCCATATTTTACTCTATTAGTATTGCAAAAGAATTGTTCCACAGCGTGACCCATGTTTGACCATATGGATGAGAAGACTTCACAGAGAAGCGGATGCCTGAAGACTGGATCAACGTCTGCAACATCAAAGGAGGTGTGCTGAGACACACCTCTGAAACAAAAGGACTGAGACTTTAGTACCAGAGCACTAAAAGGGCATATCTGCCTTTTCAATCAGTGGATGACTGCCATTGATGTCTGTCTTTCCTCTTGTGTCTGAGATGTTTACATGTTCCTGCTGGTGCTCCCCCCTTCATCCCTTAGTGCAAATACATTGTATTGTTACGGACTTCCCTAATAAAATAGAGGGCTCGGCGGAGTGTGCTCCAGAACGAATTTGGAGATGTAACTGAGCACACCTCCGTTCGTTCTCCTCGCGAGTAAAAGATCAACTCTTGTCTTCCTTCCATTCATTTAGCCTATGTTCAGTGAATGCTTAGGTGATTGAACCTGACAATTTGATTACACAACACTTTTTCCAACTGTTTTAGCATCAACATATGTTGTCGGAAACAACTTAATCCATTTTGAAAACATATGAATTACAACCAAACAATATTGCATCTCAAACAAATAACACTGTCTAAAAAAAGTTTTTTGTTGAAAAGTCTGTATGTGGGAACAATTTCATATCATACTACCCCTCTCTTGACACATGGTTATGCTCGTGTGTCACTCTTATTACTTTTCCAATCAATGAATTAGGCAGCCAGGATTTGCCATCTGCCAATTTGCTGATCCTGTCCTCAGCAATGTTTGCACCTTTGTTCTCCCAATGTGTGCGTTCAATTACTGGTACCTTTTTCCCTGGCGTGGGATCAAATTGTCAAGTTGATTTTCTGCGTGTGGGGGTGTGTTCATTTTCCCTTTTAGCTGCGCTGTGTCGATATAAAGGCGAGGCAGTTTCCAATTGTAATTGTGTCATTTTCTGTTAAGTGAATTTTGCGTTCACAAATAACTATTTTAGACGTGCTTTATGCACAACTTTTCTTTTCCTGTTGTGGTTTTTAAAGCCCAATGTCGACAGAACGCATGAACATTTATCTTGATTGTCAGTCCACATTGTAACCATACAACTCATACAAGATGGGAAACCCCAAATTTTAATTAGCTCACACCCGCCTACGCTCTTCCTGCTTATCCTAACAATCTCTTATCCGTTGGTATCACAATGTTAGTACTCCCATCGCATAAAAGTCAGTTTGATTTCAGGCTGCGACCTTGGTTCTCAAACACTTTTACTTCTTATCAGTCTGGAATGCCCACCTGGTCTGTGTTACAAGTCTGAGTTCCTCCAGTCGGGAGGAAGGTCAAGTCGCGGTTTGGTGATAATTTGGACGGCTCCACAGTCGTGTGGCGCCTCCTAGATGATGCGGGGAAAAAATGACGCTGGGCTGAAATGCACCGCAACTTATCAGTATAATGTGTCCCTGTGACAATTAGGCCGGCGTGCAATGTGAATGTGGTGGGAAAAGAATGTAATTTTTTGATTCCTTAAAGCAGCAGTGAAAGCTCTTAATCACACTCTAAGTGGTTCTCTGCCACGAAATCCAAATTGTTGTGACTAAATATGCAAATGAATTCATTTTGCCCTGGTTCCTGCAGTAACCCAGGCTAATGAAGTCATTTTTTGCAGTCACTGTTTTGCTCAAATGGCTTATAATAATTTGGTAGTGCGTTAAGATGCTTTGTCGATACAATCTTGTAGTGTATCTTCACAAGTTCCAACATACACAACCCATTCCATGGCCATGACGATACTGTTTTAAAGATTACCAAGGCTTGTTGTGGACCTTTCTCTGCCACATAAATTACAGCCCTGAGAGGCACTGGGCCTCAACTTTATCTATGAAGGGTCAGGGATTTAATGGGGGTCACCGAGGCGTCCCAAGGAAAGTTTTTACAGAAAAGTGGTCTGGCAATATCTTTTCTCTTTCTTATCACTGACAATGCGCCCCTTTAAAGTTTTGACGTTTGTTTGAATTCGCCCGTGCTTATTAATTCTATTGAAGTCCAATTTTGTCAGTGTATCACGGCCTAATGAGTAAAACGCATGTTGATGTAGAACTCCTTCTACACACACTTTTATGTTTGACTTTTTACGTCACGTGATCCTCCATTGCTACCACAACTCGTCCTGAAAAGTTAATGTTTTGTAACAAGACTTACTGCTTCCTCCTTTCTTTCTTTTCTTTTTCCTTCCTTCTGCCCAACACGTTCATGCTTTCTGTGCATAATTTAGAATTTTCTTTTCCATTTTACAAGTTGGCCAATTTAAATTAGGTTGTTTTATTTGAAAAGCCTGTAATTCTCTTTTTTTTCCCCTTTTCACCTAATCACAAATTTCTTATCACAAAAATGAACATGTTAATTCTATTTTATTTCCTATTTTTCCAATCTTGTGACTCATTTCACTTCAACCAGTTCTACCTTAAAGTGGACAAGTACACATCAATGTTTTTTGTAGTTTCTATTTTCTTCTCTGCTTTAATGAAAATTATAGCCCTTCTAGCCAAATTTTTCCTGTGTCATTTCTATCTCTGCATTTCATTCCATTTCTGGCCTACCTTAATACTAAAACAAAAATGCTCTTTCAAAAATTAAAACTATCTAAAACTAGTGATGGCAAAATGAAGCCCCATAAAGCAGCCAAGCCCTGCAGGGAAATACTTCACACACGAATGGGCTTCGAGATGCTTCATTTTTCTTGACTACGCCATCCCATGGACAGAAAAATGTATAACATGCTTGGTGCATGCAATAAAATGGTGAGCTGTAAATCATGCTCTGCCCACCAAACAATATGTATTTGAAGAGTGATTTTAATTGTTCTGTTTTACTTTGTCTTCTAACTTCTCCAATATTCAGACAGCTCCGCCGAGACCAACGTTTCACCCCCACACTGATATAAAATGGACCCAACCGTTTGGGTCTCTTTCCAAATTTGGTACCAAAGCCTCCCCCACAGTGCGGCAGCTATCTTGAATTGGCCCGTTCCCAGAAAGTTTTACTTCATTCAGTGTCATTCAGTATTATTCAAAATCTTTCAGTGTCATTCCAAATCATTCAATGTCATTCACAATCTTTCCACATCCTTCCACCTTCCATCGTTCAGTGTCATTCCACATTCTCTTTCATATATAACATAACATAACAATAACATAATCCTGGGTCAGCAGACACCTAATTAATGTGTTAATACATGATACATTTTTCTATAAGCAACCCTTATGATTGTAACGTATTTTTAATTCTTTCTAGGCGGGAACTGTCCGAACAAAAAATTCATGCAATTTGTAATTAGACACTTTGTCATACAAAAAGTCACTCAGGGCAAGAGAAAAAAAATTGTCACTTGCCCAAGTTGGGCAAGTAATTTGGCCACTCGGGCAAGGCAAATTTTAGTGGCACTTGCCCTATGGGCAAGCAGTTTTTAAAGTTAACTTCGAACCCTGTGATGGTGTCTTGTGACCTGTCTTTATCAGCTGATGTTCCATGAAGGCGTGCCTTACCTGTCACAAGAATGAAGGCAAGTCACGCCCCCCGCTGTCCATTCACTCCGCCAAGACGCTGCTCCAGGTGGTAGAGAGGATGAAGGCTCCCTTGTCTCTGTTCATGGTTTTTATGCCTCGCTTGCAGATCTCAATGGCCTCTCTGATCCAGCGCTGTAGTTTGTTCTCTTCTGTGCGGATGACCCTGCCCTTCTCCCGGTCCATGATGTGGTTTTCCCTTTTGCAGTGGTCAGTGATTGCTGATTTGTAATGTTCATGTTGTGCTTGTTCTTTTACTGCTCTGATCTTTTAATTTTTTTGACAGGTAAGTCACACCCTCATGGAACATCAGCTGATAAAGACTGGTCTCAAGACACCATCATGCGACACTCTGAAGAAGGCGAAAGACTCGCCGAAACATGTCAGGTAAAAAATTAACCTAAAACATAAATGTCTGCTTTTAATGAATCAGTCAAATATCAATAATAAGAAGACAAAATGAACCTAATACAAATAAATGAATGCTTAATAACTCCCCTGCACATGCTCCTAAAAATCCAAACCTTCACCTGTAAATAAAACGTCCCGACCTGAAGACATCTTTATGTTATTATTTTGTTTTACACACAGCGCCGCCAAGTGGAATCAAAAATTTGTTTTTATTTTAATTTTCACGTACTGCACGGTGCCCTTCTGACGAATCCGACTGAAAATTAGTCAGAAAAGACTCAAGACAATGATCTTACTCTCTGCCGAGTTTTGTGACGTTTTGGCAAAAGGCGTGGCTATTACGGTGCTGAAAAGTCCGATTGTACTTTGTGGCAACAAAAGCTCCGGCAACATGACTCAGATGATCCTATCTTCTCGAAGTTGTACACATTTGAGGATACTTCAGCCCTGAAGACTTCTACCAACTTATTTTTCATCGTAGTAGTAGCGCCACCAACTGGTAAAAGCTAATACAAGTTATTTTCTTGGATGTTTTTCTCCGTGCAACTCAACAAGGTCGCCCTCATATATGCTCGGATTACTGTTTCGGCCATGAGGATGTCACAATACGAAATTCGTCCTTTTTCGTGAAAGGTTGTGGGAGTGGCATTGCACTGTTCGGCAATAAAACAACGCTGATTATGAGGTTGTAAATATGAACGACAACTCGTGAAACTTTACACACACATCAGGCCGAGCAAATTTATCAATATTTTATACATTAGTTGTGCAGCTTTTTTGAAATGGCTCGCCATGGCCCTCAAGAAATGTTCAAAAAAGCAGCCCTGGTTGAGTGTTTCACCTCGCCTTTTGTAAATTTTATGGAGTACAGTGAACCCTCGGTTATCGCGGTTAATGGGGACCGAGACCACCCGCGAAAACTGAAAATCCGCGAAGTAGCGGCACACCTTAAAAAATGCTTAAAAAAAAATACAATATATATAATAAATATATAAATATATATATATATATATATATATATATATACGGGGAGAGAGAGAGTGAAATTCATGTTATAACAAAAAAACCAAATTATTATTAAAACATATTATTTTTTAATTCCCCAGCCATTCTTTTTGTATTTATTTAATTACTCCGACTTTTACCTGCTGGTACGCCGTCCGGTGTGCCCTGTGAAATGAAAGGTGGCATTCTTTATTTATTTATTCATTTATTCATTCATAACTGACAGCCTCGCGCTCCGCTCGTGCCCGGGCGGAAGAGGTGCTCCAATTCGGCTTAACTGTGACACACGCCCGCCCTCCTCCCCCGGAACTTCCATTCGGTTAAACTTAGGGGCCGCTTGGCACCGCCCGTGCCCGGGGAAGGTGCTCCTCTTCGGTTTACTGTGACGCGAGCATGCCCTCCTCCTCCGGAGCTTCCATTCAGTTAAACTTAGGGGCCGCTTGAAACCGCCCGTGCCCGGGGAAGGTGCTCCTCTTCGGCTTACTGTGACGCGAGCATCCCCTCCTCCTCCGGAGCTTCCATTCGGTTAAACTTAGGGGCCGCTTGGAACCGCCCGTGCCCGTGGAAGGTGCTCCTCTTCGGCTTACTGTGACGCGAGCATGCCCTCCTCTTCCGGAGCTTCCATTCGGTTAAACTTAGGGGCCGCTTGGCACCGCCCGTGCCCGGGGAAGGTGTTCCTCTACGGCTTAACTGCCACGCACGCCGGCCGGAGCTCTGGTACGGTCCAAACCGCGCGAAACGTCGCCACCGATCGTGTCCGGGGGAACGTGCTCTTCTTCGTCCACTCTCCTCTTCGCCCACGCTCTTCTTCGGCGCACGCCGGCCGTCTAACTGCTCCAGCGCCCCGTCGGGCCGCTCGGCGAAACTACAATGCCCCCGAATATTTTTTAGACCCGCGAAGCACTGAACCCGCGAAAGGTGAACCGCGAAGTAGCGAGGGTTCACTGTATGTATAAGACCAAGACCTACAAAAAAGTCTCTTGGAGCAATGAGCTAGGTTTTACAGGAAGTCGGCCATTTTGAATTTACTTAAAAGGGGGCGGGTCACCACAATGGACTTTGTGTAGAAATTATTATTGGGGCCCGAGCAGCGACGGCGGCGAGGTCCCTATTGTTTTTGTAGAAATTATTATTCGGGCCCGAGCAGCGACCGCTACGAGGTCCCCATTGTTTTTGTGGAAATTATTATTATTTTTATTATTATTATTATTATTATTATTAGGGCCTGAGCAGCGACCGCTGCGAAGTCCCTATTGTTTTTGTAGAAATTATTATTATTATTATTTTTCCGATTGTTCGATCGCATTTTTGACCCCCGAAACATGCACAAAAACTCACCAAACTTGGCAGTCTCATCGGGCATGGCGAAAAATTTGATATTTTTTAACGTCTAATATGAACAGGAAGTGAGTTATGAATTTTTGAAAGTCCGACTTTTGCCCTTTTTTGCATGTTTACAGGGGTCATTCTTTTGCACCCTGATCCTAAAGGCTTCATCTGATTGCCTTAAAGTCCTGTCTGGAGCATCTTAAGACCTGGGACAAACACTGGGGCTGAAATTTTTTGTTTCCGAAATACTATATGACAGGGGGCGGGGCTTCAAAGTTTTCACTTAAGATTTCCTTCGCCGCAATGGACAAAATGCTTAATAACTCTCCTGCACGTGCTGCTAAAAATCCAAAACTTCACATGTACATAAAGAGTCGGTACCTGAAGACATCTATATGTTTATATTCAGTTATACACCTTGCGCCAATCAATATAAATTTTTACATTTTGACGTACTGCACGGTGCCCTTTTAACGAATCCGATTGAAAATTGGCTAGAAAAGACTCAAGACATTGATCTTACTCTATCCCTATTTTTATGACTTTCCTTCAAAGGGCGTGGCTATTACGGTGCCGCAGAGTCTGATTATTCTCCGTGGCAACAAAAGTTCCTGCAAAATGATTCAGATGATCCATCTTCTGGAAATCTTTCACATTTGAGGATATTCAGGCCCTGAAGACGGCTGCCAACTTATTTTTGATCGCAGTGGTAGCGCCACCAACTGGTTAAAACAAATACAAATTATTTTCGTTGATGTTTTTCTCCGGGCAGGTTAACAAAATCTACCTTATATTTGCTCGGATGAGTGTTTAGGCCTTGAGCATGTCACAATACGAAAGTCTTTCGCCTTCTTCAGAGTGTCACATGATGGTGTCTTGTGACCCGTCTTTATCAGCTGATGTTCCATGAGGGCGTGACTTACCTGTCACAAGAATGAAGGCAAGTCACGCCCCCCGCTGTCCGTTCACTCCGCCAAGATGCTGGTCCAGGTGGTAGAGAGGATGAAGGCTCCCTTGTCTCTGTTCATGGTTTTTATGCCTCGCTTGCAGATCTCAATGGCCTCTCTGATCCAGCGCTGTTGTTTGTTCTCTTCTGTGCGGATGACCCTGCCCTTCTCCCGGTCCATGATGTGGTTTTCCCTTTTGCAGTGGTCAGTGATTGCTGATTTGTAATGTTCATGTTGTGCTTGTTCTTTTACTGCTCTGATTTTTTCATTTTTTTGACAGGTAAGTCACACCCTCATGGAACATCAGCTCAAGACACCATCATGCGACACTCTGAAGAAGGCGAAAGACTCGCCGAAACATGACAGGTAAAAAATTAACCTAAAACATAATTGTCTGCTTTTAATGAATCAGTCAAATATCAATAATAAGAAGACAAAATGAACCTAATACAAATAAATGAATGCTTAATAACTCCCCTGCACATGCTCCTAAAAATCCAAACCTTCACCTGTAAATAAAACGTCCCGACCTGAAGACATCTTAATGTTATTATTTTGTTATACACACAGTGCCGCCAAGTGGAATCAAAAATTTGTTTTTATTTTAATTTTCACGTACTGCATGGTGCCCTTTTGACGAATCCGACTGAAAATTAGTCAGAAAAGACTCAAGACAATGATCTTACTCTCTGCCGAATTTTGTGACGTTTTGGCAAAAGGCGTGGCTATTAAGGTGCTGAAAAGTCCAATTGTACTCTGTGGCAACAAAAGCTCCGGCAACATGACTCAGATGATCCTATCTTCTCGAAGTTGTACACATTTGAGGATACTTCAGCCCTGAAGACATCTACCAACTTATTTTACATCGTGGTAGTAGCGCCACCAACTGGTAAAAGCTAATACAAGTTATTTTCTTGGATGTTTTTCACCGTGCAACTCAACAAGGTCGCCCTCATATATGCTCGGATGACTGTTTCGGCCATGAGGATGTCACAATACGAAATTCGTGATTTTTCGTGAAAAGTTGTGGGAGTGGCATTGCACTGTTCGGCAATAAAACAAAGCTGATTATGAGGTTCTAAATATGAACGACAACTCGTAAAACTTTACACACACATCAGGCCGAGCAAATTTATCAATATTTTATACGTTAGTTGTGCAGCTTTTTTTAAATGGCTCGCCATGGCCCTCGAGAAATGTTAAAAAAAAGCAGCTCTGGTTGAGTGTTTCACCTCGCTTTTTGTAAATTTTATGGAGTACAGTGAACCCTCGGTTATCGCGGTTAATGGGGACCGAGACCACCCGCGAAAACTGAAAATCCGCGAAGTAGCGGCGCACCTTCAAAAATGCTTAAAAAAAATATACAATATATATAATAAATATATAAATATATATATATATATATATATATATATATATATATATATATATATATATATATATATATATACGGGGAGAGAGAGAGTGAAATTCATGTTATAACAAAAAAACCAAATTATTATTAAAACTTATTATTTTTTTATTCCCCAGCCATTCTTTTTGTATTTATTTAATTACTCCGACTTTTACCTGCTGGTACGCCGTCCGGTGTGCCCTGTGAAATGAAAGGTGGCATTCTTTATTTATTTATTCATTTATTCATTCATAACTGACAGCCTCGCGCTCCGCTCGTGCCCGGGCAGAAGAGGTGCTCCAATTCGGCTTAACTGTGACACACGCCCGTCCTCCTCCCCCGGAGCTTCCATTCTGTTAAACTTAGGGGCCGCTTGGCACCGCCCGTGCCCGGGGAAGGTGCTCCTCTTCGGCTTACTGTGACGCGAGCATGCCCTCCTCCTCCGGAGCTTCCATTCGGTTAAACTTAGGGGCCGCTTGGAACCGCCCGTGCCCGGGGAAGGTGCTCCTCTTCGGCTTACTGTGACGCGAGCATGCCCTCCTCCTCCGGAGCTTCCATTCGGTTAAACTTAGGGGCCGCTTGGAACCGCCCGTGCCCGGGGAAGGTGCTCCTCTTCGGCTTACTGTGACGCGAGCATGCCCTCCTCCTCCGGAGCTTCCATTCGGTTAAACTCAGGGGCCGCTTGGAACCGCCCGTGCCCGGGGAAGGTGCTCCTCTACGGCTTAACTGCCACGCACGCCGGCCGGAGCTCTGGTACGGTCCGAACCGCGCGAAACGTCGCCACCGATCGTGTCCGGGGGAACGTGCTCTTCTTCGTCCACTCTCCTCTTCGCCCACGCTCTTCTTCGGCGCCCGCCGGCCGTCTAACCGCTCCAGCGCCCCGTCGTGCCGCTCGGCGAAACTACAATGCCCCCGAATATTTTTTAGACCCGCGAAGCACTGAACCCGCGAAAGGTGAACCTCGAAGTAGCGAGGGTTCACTGTATGTATAAGACCAAGACCTACAAAAAAGTCTCTTGGAGCAATGAGCTAGGTTTTACAGGAAGTCGGCCATTTTGAATTTACTTAAAAGGGGGCGGGTCTCCACAATGGACTTTGTGTAGAAATTATTATTGGGGCCCGAGCAGCGACCGCGGCGAGGTCCCTATTGTTTTTGTAGAAAATATTATTACTTTTATTATTATTATTATTATTATTATTATTAGGGCCTGAGCTGCGACCGCTGCGAAGTCCCTATTGTTTTTGTAGAAATTATTATTATTATTATTTTTCCGATTGTTCGATCGCATTTTTGACCCCCGAAACATGCACAAAAACTCACCAAACTTGGCAGTCTCATCGGGCATGGCGAAAAATTTGATATTTTAACGTCTAATATGAACAGGAAGTGAGTTATGAATTTTTGAAAGTCCGACTTTTGCCCTTTTTTGCATGTTTACAGGGGTCATTCTTTTGCACCTTGATCCTAAAGGCTTCATCTGATTGCCTTAAAATTTTGTCTGTAGCATCTGAAGACCTGGCACAAACACTGGGGCTAAAATTGTTTGTTTCCGAAATACTATATGACGGGGGCGGGGCATCAAAGTTTTCACTTAAGATTTCCTTCGCCGCAATGGACAAAATGCTTAATAACTCTCCTGCACATGCTGCTAAAAATCCAAAACTTCACATGGACATAAAGAGTCTGTACCTGAAGACATCTATATGTTTATATTCAGTTATACACCTTGCGCCAATCAATATCATTTTTTACATTTTGACGTACTGCACGGTGCCCTTTTAACGAATCCGATTGAAAATTGGCTAGAAAAGACTCAAGACATTGATCTTACTCTATCCCTATTTTTGTGACTTTCCTTCGAAGGGCGTGGCTATTATGGTGCCGCAGAGTCTGATTATTCTCCGTGGCAACAAAAGTTCCTGCAAAATGATTCAGATGATCCATCTTCTCGAAATTTTTCACATTTGAGGATATTCAGGCCCTGAAGACGGCTGCCAACTTATTTTTGATCGCAGTGGTAGCACCACCAACTGGTCAAAACAAATACAAATTATTTTCGTTGATGTTTTTCTCCGGGCATGTTAACAAAATCTACCTTATATTTGCTCGGATGAGTGTTTAGGCCTTGAGCATGTCACAATACGAAAGTCTTTCGCCTTCTTCAGAGTGTCACATGATGGTGTCTTGTGACCCGTCTTTATCAGCTGATGTTCCATGAGGGCGTGACTTACCTGTCACAAGAATGAAGGCAAGTCACGCCCCCCGCTGTCCGTTCACTCCGCCAAGATGCTGGTCCAGGTGGTAGAGAGGATGAAGGCTCCCTTGTCTCTGTTCATGGTTTTTATGCCTCGCTTGCAGATCTCAATGGCCTCTCTGATCCAGCGCTGTTGTTTGTTCTCTTCTGTGCGGATGACCCTGCCCTTCTCCCGGTCCATGATGTGGTTTTCCCTTTTGCAGTGGTCAGTGATTGCTGATTTGTAATGTTCATGTTGTGCTTGTTCTTTTACTGCTCTGATTTTTTTCATTTTTTTGACAGGTAAGTCACACCCTCATGGAACATCAGCTCAAGACACCATCATGCGACACTCTGAAGAAGGCGAAAGACTCGCCGAAACATGTCAGGTAAAAAATTAACCTAAAACATAATTGTCTGCTTTTAATGAATCAGTCAAATATCAATAATAAGAAGACAAAATGAACCTAATACAAATAAACGAATGCTTAATAACTCCCCTGCACATGCTCCTAAAAATCCAAACCTTCACCTGTAAATAAAACGTCCCGACCTGAAGACATCGTAATGTTATTATTTTGTTATACACACAGTGCCGCCAAGTGGAATCAAAAATTTGTTTTTATTTTAATTTTCACGTACTGCACGGTGCCCTTTTGACGAATCCGACTGAAAATTAGTCAGAAAAGACTCAAGACAATGATCTTACTCTCTGCCGAATTTTGTGACGTTTTGGCAAAAGGCGTGGCTATTAAGGTGCTGAAAAGTCCGATTGTACTCTGTGGCAACAAAAGCTCCGGCAACATGACTCAGATGATCCTATCTTCTCGAATTGTACACATTTGAGGATACTTCAGCCCTGAAGACATCTACCAACTTATTTTACATCGTAGTAGTAGCGCCACCAACTGGTAAAAGCTAATACAAGTTATTTTCTTGGATGTTTTTCTCCGTGCAACTCAACAAGGTCGCCCTCATATATTCTCGGATGACTGTTTCGGCCATGAGGATGTCACAATACGAAATTCGTCCTTTTTCGTGAAAAGTTGTGGGAGTGGCATTGCACTGTTCTGCAATAAAACAAAGCTGATTATTAGGTTCTAAATATGAACGACAACTCGTAAAACTTTACACACACATCAGGCCGAGCAAATTTATCAATATTTTATACGTTAGTTGTGCAGCTTTTTTGAAATGGCTCGCCATGGCCCTCGAGAAATGTTAAAAAAAGCAGCTCTGGTTGAGTGTTTCACCTCGCTTTTTGTAAATTTTATGGAGTACAGTGAACCCTCGGTTATCGCGGTTAATGGGGACCGAGACCACCCGCGAAAACTGAAAATCCGCGAAGTAGCGGCGCACCTTCAAAAATGCTTAAAAAAAATATACAATATATATAATAAATATATATATATATATATATATATATATATATATATACGGGGAGAGGGAGAGTGAAATTCATGTTATAACAAAAAAACCAAATTATTATTAAAACGTATTATTTTTTTATTCCCCAGCCATTCTTTTTGTATTTATTTAATTACTCCGACTTTTACCTGCTGGTACGCCGTCCGGTGTGCCCTGTGAAATGAAAGGTGGCATTCTTTATTTATTTATTCATTTATTCATTCATAACTGACAGCCTCGCGCTCCGCTCGTGCCTGGGCAGAAGAGGTGCTCCAATTTGGCTTAACTGTGACACACGCCCGCCCTCCTCCCCCGGAGCTTCCATTCGGTTAAACTTAGGGGCCGCTTGGCACCGCCCGTGCCCGGGGAAGGTGCTCCTCTTCGGCTTACTGTGACGTGAGCATGCCCTCCTCCTCCGGAGCTTCCATTCGGTTAAACTTAGGGGCCGCTTGGAACCGCCCGTGCCCGGGGAAGGTGCTCCTCTACGGCTTAACTGCCACGCACGCCGGCCGGAGCTCTGGTACGGTCCGAACCGCGCGAAACGTCGCCACCGATCGTGTCCGGGGGAACGTGCTCTTCTTCGTCCACTCTCCTCTTCGCCCACGCTCTTCTTCGGCGCACACCGGCCGTCTAATCTCTCCAGCGACCCGTCGTGCCGCTCGGCGAAACTACAATGCCCCCGAATATTTTTTAGACCCGCGAAGCACTGAACCCGCGAAAGGTGAACCGCGAAGTAGCGAGGGTTCACTGTATGTATAAGACCAAGACCTACAAAAAAGTCTCTTGGAGCAATGAGCTAGGTTTTACAGGAAGTCGGCCATTTTGAATTTACTTAAAAGGGGGCGGGTCACCACAATGGACTTTGTGTAGAAATTATTATTGGGGCCCGAGCAGCGACCGCGGCGAGGTCCCTATTGTTTTTGTAGAAAACATTATTACTTTTATTATTATTATTATTATTATTATTAGGGCCTGAGCAGCGACCGCTGCGAAGTCCCTATTGTTTTTGTAGAAATTATTATTATTATTATTTTTCCGATTGTTCGATCGCATTTTTGACCCCCGAAACATGCACAAAAACTCACCAAACTTGGCAGTCTCATCGGGCATGGCGAAAAATTAGATATTTTAACGTCTAATATGAACAGGAAGTGAGTTATGAATTTTTGATAGTCCGACTTTTGCTCTTTTTTGCATGTTTACAGGGGTCATTCTTTTGCACCCTGATCCTAAAGGCTTCATCTGATTGCCTTAAAATTCTTTCTGTAGCATCTGAAGACCTGGGACAAACACTGGGGCTAAAATTTTTTGTTTCCGAAATACTATATGACGGGGGCGGGGCTTCAAAGTTTTCACTTAAGATTTCCTTCGCCGCAATGGACAAAATGCTTAATAACTTTCCTGCACATGCTGCTAAAAATCCAAAACTTCACATGTACATAAAGAGTCTGTACCTGAAGACATCTATATGTTTATATTCAGTTATACACCTTGCGCCAATCAATATCATTTTTTACATTTTGACGTACTGCACGGTGCCCTTTTAACGAATCTGATTGAAAATTGGCTAGAAAAGACTCAAGACATTGATCTTACTCTATCCCTATTTTTATGACTTTCCTTCAAAGGGCGTGGCTATTACGGTGCCGCAGAGTCTGATTATTCTCCGTGGCAAAAAAAGTTCCTGCAAAATGATTCAGATGATCCATCTTCTGGAAATCTTTCACATTTGAGGATATTCAGGCCCTGAAGACGGCTGCCAACTTATTTTTGATCGCAGTGGTAGCGCCACCAACTGGTTAAAACAAATACAAATTATTTTCGTTGATGTTTTTCTCCGGGCAGGTGAACAAAATCTACCTTATATTTGCTCGGATGAGTGTTTAGGCCTTGAGCATGTCACAATACGAAAGTCTTTCGCCTTCTTCAGAGTGTCACATGATGGTGTCTTGTGACCCGTCTTTATCAGCTGATGTTCCATGAGGGCGTGACTTACCTGTCACAAGAATGAAGGCAAGTCACGCCCCCCGCTGTCCGTTCACTCCGCCAAAATGCTGCTCCAGGTGGTAGAGAGGATGAAGGCTCCCTTGTCTCTGTTCATGGTTTTTATGCCTCGCTTGCAGATCTCAATGGCCTCTCTGATCCAGCGCTGTTGTTTGTTCTCTTCGGTGCGGATGACCCTGCCCTTCTCCCGGTCCATGATGTGGTTTTCCCTTTTGCAGTGGTCAGTGATTGCTGATTTGTAATGTTCATGTTGTGCTTGTTCTTTTACTGCTCTGATTTTTCATTTTTTTGACAGGTAAGTCACACCCTCATGGAACATCAGCTGATAAAGACGGGTCTCAAGACACCATCATGCGACACTCTGAAGAAGGCGAAAGACTCGCCGAAACATGTCAGGTAAAAAATTAACCTAAAACATAATTGTCTGCTTTTAATGAATCAGTCAAATATCAATAATAAGAAGACAAAATGAACCTAATACAAATAAATGAATGCTTAATAACTCCCCTGCACATGCTCCTAAAAATCCAAACCTTCACCTGTAAATAAAACGTCCCGACCTGAAGACATCTTAATGTTATTATTTTGTTATACACACAGTGCCGCCAAGTGGAATCAAAAATTTGTTTTTATTTTAATTTTCACGTACTGCACGGTGCCCTTTTGACGAATCCGACTGAAAATTAGTCAGAAAAGACTCAAGACAATGATCTTACTCTCTGCCGAATTTTGTGACGTTTTGGCAAAAGGCGTGGCTATTAAGGTGCTGAAAAGTCCGATTGTACTCTGTGGCAACAAAAGCTCCGGCAACATGACTCAGATGATCCTATCTTCTCGAAGTTGTACACATTTGAGGATACTTCAGCCCTGAAGACATCTACCAACTTATTTTACATCGTAGTAGTAGCGCCACCAACTGGTAAAAGCTAATACAAGTTATTTTCTTGGATGTTTTTCTCCGTGCAACTCAACAAGGTCGCCCTCATATCTGCTCGGATGACTGTTTCGGCCATGAGGATGTCACAATACGAAATTCGTGATTTTTCGTGAAAAGTTGTGGGAGTGGCATTGCACTGTTCGGCAATAAAACAAAGCTGATTATGAGGTTCTAAATATGAACGACAACTCGTAAAACTTTACACACACATCAGGCCGGGCAAATTTATCAATATTTTATACGTTAGTTGTGCAGCTTTTTTGAAATGGCTCGCCATGGCCCTCGAGAAATGTTAAAAAAAAAGCAGCTCTGGTTGAGTGTTTCACCTCGCTTTTTGTAAATTTTATGGAGTACAGTGAACCCTCGGTTATCGCGGTTAATGGGGACCGAGACCACCCGCGAAAACTGAAAATCCGCGAAGTAGCGGCGCACCTTCAAAAATGCTTAAAAAAAATATACAATATATATAATAAATATATAAATATATATATATATATATATATATATATATATATATATATACGGGGGGAGAGAGAGAGAGAGAGTGAAATTCATGTTATAACAAAAAAACCAAATTATTATTAAAACGTATTATTTTTTTATTCCCCAGCCATTCTTTTTGTATTTATTTAATTACTCCGACTTTTACCTGCTGGTACGCCGTCCGGTGTGCCCTGTGAAATGAAAGGTGGCATTCTTTATTTATTTATTCATTTATTCATTCATAACTGACAGCCTCGCGCTCCGCTCGTGCCCGGGCAGAAGAGGTGCTCCAATTCGGCTTAACTGTGACACACGCCCGCCCTCCTCCCCCGGAGCTTCCATTCGGTTAAACTTAGGGGCCGCTTGGCACCGCCGTGCCCGGGGAAGGTGCTCCTCTTCGGCTTACTGTGACGCGAGCATGCCCTCCTCCTCCGGAGCTTCCATTCGGTTAAACTTAGGGGCCGCTTGGAACCGCCCGTGCCCGGGGAAGGTGCTTCTCTTCGGCTTACTGTGACGCGAGCATGCCCTCCTCCTCCGGAGCTTCCATTCGGTTAAACTTAGGGGCCGCTTGGAACCGCCCGTGCCCGGGGAAGGTGCTCCTCTTCGGCTTACTGTGACGCGAACATGCCCTCCTCCTCCGGAGCTTCCATTCGGTTAAACTTAGGGGCCGCTTGGCACCGCCCGTGCCCGGGGAAGGTGCTCCTCTACGGCTTAACTGCCACGCACGCCGGCCGGAGCTCTGGTACGGTCCGAACCGCGCGAAACGTCGCCACCGATCGTGTCCGGGGGAACGTGCTCTTCTTCGTCCACTCTCCTCTTCGCCCACGCTCTTCTTCGGCGCACGCCGGCCGTCTAACCGCTCCAGCGCCCCGTCGTGCCGCTTGGCGAAACTACAATGCCCCCGAATATTTTTTAGACCCGCGAAGCACTGAACCCGCGAAAGGTGAACCGCGAAGTAGCGAGGGTTCACTGTATGTATAAGACCAAGACCTACAAAAAAGTCTCTTGGAGCAATGAGCTAGGTTTTACAGGAAGTCGGCCATTTTGAATTTACTTAAAAGGGGGCGGGTCACCACAATGGACTTTGTGTAGAAATTATTATTGGGGCCCGAGCAGCGACCGCGGCGAGGTCCCTATTGTTTTTGTCGAAAATATTATTACTTTTATTATTATTATTATTATTATTAGGGCCTGAGCAGCGACCGCTGCGAAGTCCCTATTGTTTTTGTAGAAATTAGTATTATTATTATTTTTCCGATTGTTCGATCGCATTTTTGACCCCCGAAACATGCACAAAAACTCACCAAACTTGGCAGTCTCATCGGGCATGGCGAAAAATTTTATATTTTTTAACGTCTAATATGAACAGGAAGTGAGTTATGAATTTTTGAAAGTCCGACTTTTGCCCTTTTTTGCATGTTTACAGGGGTCATTCTTTTGCACCCTGATCCTAAAGGCTTCATCTGATTGCCTTAAAGTTCTGTCTGGAGCATCTTAAGACCTGGGACAAACACTGGGGCTGAAATTTTTTGTTTCCGAAATACTATATGACGGGGGCGGGGCTTCAAAGTTTTCACTTAAGATTTCCTTCGCCGCAATGGACAAAATGCTTAATAACTCTCCTGCACGTGCTGCTAAAAATCCAAAACTTCACATGTACATAAAGAGTCGGTACCTGAAGACATCTATATGTTTATATTCAGTTATACACCTTGCGCCAATCAATATAAATTTTTACATTTTGACGTACTGCACGGTGCCCTTTTAACGAATCCGATTGAAAATTGGCTAGAAAAGACTCAAGACATTGATCTTACTCTATCCCTATTTTTATGACTTTCCTTCAAAGGGCGTGGCTATTACGGTGCCGCAGAGTCTGATTATTCTCCGTGGCAACAAAAGTTCCTGCAAAATGATTCAGATGATCCATCTTCTGGAAATCTTTCACATTTGAGGATATTCAGGCCCTGAAGACGGCTGCCAACTTATTTTTGATCGCAGTGGTAGCGCCACCAACTGGTTAAAACAAATACAAATTATTTTCGTTGATGTTTTTCTCCGGGCAGGTTAACAAAATCTACCTTATATTTGCTCGGATGAGTGTTTAGGCCTTGAGCATGTCACAATACGAAAGTCTTTCGCCTTCTTCAGAGTGTCACATGATGGTGTCTTGTGACCCGTCTTTATCAGCTGATGTTCCATGAGGGCGTGACTTACCTGTCACAAGAATGAAGGCAAGTCACGCCCCCCGCTGTCCGTTCACTCCGCCAAGATGCTGGTCCAGGTGGTAGAGAGGATGAAGGCTCCCTTGTCTCTGTTCATGGTTTTTATGCCTCGCTTGCAGATCTCAATGGCCTCTCTGATCCAGCGCTGTTGTTTGTTCTCTTCTGTGCGGATGACCCTGCCCTTCTCCCGGTCCATGATGTGGTTTTCCCTTTTGCAGTGGTCAGTGATTGCTGATTTGTAATGTTCATGTTGTGCTTATTCTTTTACTGCTCTGATTTTTTCATTTTTTTGACAGGTAAGTCACACCCTCATGGAACATCAGCTGATAAAGACGGGTCTCAAGACACCATCATGCGACACTCTGAAGAAGGCAAAAGACTCGCCGAAACATGTCAGGTAAAAAATTAACCTAAAACATAATTGTCTGCTTTTAATGAATCAGTCAAATATCAATAATAAGAAGACAAAATGAACCTAATACAAATAAATGAATGCTTAATAACTCCCCTGCACATGCTCCTAAAAATCCAAACCTTCACCTGTAAATAAAACGTCCCGACCTGAAGACATCTTAATGTTATTATTTTGTTATACACACAGTGCCGCCAAGTGGAATCAAAAATTTGTTTTTATTTTAATTTTCACGTACTGCATGGTGCCCTTTTGACGAATCCGACTGAAAATTAGTCAGAAAAGACTCAAGACAATGATCTTACTCTCTGCCGAATTTTGTGACGTTTTGGCAAAAGGCGTGGCTATTAAGGTGCTGAAAAGTCCAATTGTACTCTGTGGCAACAAAAGCTCCGGCAACATGACTCAGATGATCCTATCTTCTCGAAGTTGTACACATTTGAGGATACTTCAGCCCTGAAGACATCTACCAACTTATTTTACATCGTAGTAGTAGCGCCACCAACTGGTAAAAGCTAATACAAGTTATTTTCTTGGATGTTTTTCTCCGTGCAACTCAACAAGGTCGCCCTCATATATGCTCGGATGACTGTTTCGGCCATGAGGATGTCACAATACGAAATTCGTGATTTTTCGTGAAAAGTTGTGGGAGTGGCATTGCACTGTTCGGCAATAAAACAAAGCTGATTATGAGGTTCGAAATATGAACGACAACTCGTAAAACTTTACACACACATCAGGCCGAGCAAATTTATCAATATTTTATACGTTAGTTGTGCAGCTTTTTTGAAATGGCTCGCCATGGCCCTCGAGAAATGTTAAAAAAAAGCAGCTCTGGTTGAGTGTTTCACCTCGCTTTTTGTAAATTTTATGGAGTACAGTGAACCCTCGGTTATCGCGGTTAATGGGGACCGAGACCACCCGCGAAAACTGAAAATCCGCGAAGTAGCGGCGCACCTTCAAAAATGCTTAAAAAAAATATACAATATATATAATAAATATATAAATATATATATATATATAAATATATATATATATATATATATATATATATAAATATATATATATATATATATATATATATACGGGGAGAGAGAGAGTGAAATTCATGTTATAACAAAAAAACCAAATTATTATTAAAACGTATTATTTTTTTATTCCCCAGCCATTCTTTTTGTATTTATTTAATTACTCCGACTTTTACCTGCTGGTACGCCGTCCGGTGTGCCCTGTGAAATGAAAGGTGGCATTCTTTATTTATTTATTCATTTATTCATTCATAACTGACAGCCTCGCGCTCCGCTCGTGCCCGGGCAGAAGAGGTGCTCCAATTTGGCTTAACTGTGACACACGCCCGTCCTCCTCCCCCGGAGCTTCCATTCGGTTAAACTTAGGGGCCGCTTGGCACCGCCCGTGCCCGGGGAAGGTGCTCCTCTTCGGCTTACTGTGACGCGAGCATGCCCTCCTCCTCCGGAGCTTCCATTCGGTTAAACTTAGGGGCCGCTTGGAACCGCCCGTGCCCGGGGAAGGTGCTCCTCTTCGGCTTACTGTGACGCGAGCATGCCCTCCTCCTCCGGAGCTTCCATTCGGTTAAACTTAGGGGCTGCTTGGCACCGCCCGTGCCCGGGGAAGGTGCTCCTCTACGGCTTAACTGCCACGCACGCTGGCCGGAGCTCCGGTACGGTCCGAACCGCGCGAAACGTCGCCACCGATCGTGTCCGGGGGAACGTGCTCTTCTTCGTCCACTCTCCTCTTCGCCCACGCTCTTCTTCGGCGCACGCCGGCCGTCTAACCGCTCCAGCGCCCCGTCGTGCCGCTCGGCGAAACTACAATGCCCCCGAATATTTTTTAGACCCGCGAAGCACTGAACCCGCGAAAGGTGAACCGCGAAGTAGCGAGGGTTCACTGTATGTATAAGACCAAGACCTACAAAAAAGTCTCTTGGAGCAATGAGCTAGGTTTTACAGGAAGTCGGCCATTTTGAATTTACTTAAAAGGGGGCGGGTCACCACAATGGACTTTGTGTAGAAATTATTATTGGGGCCCGAGCAGCGACCGCGGCGAGGTCCCTATTGTTTTTGTAGAAAATATTATTACTTTTATTATTATTATTATTATTATTATTAGGGCCTGAGCAGCGACCGCTATGAAGTCCCTATTGTTTTTGCAGAAATTATTATTATTATTATTTTTCCGATTGTTCGATCGCATTTTTGACCCCCGAAACATGCACAAAAACTCACCAAACTTGGCAGTCTCATCGGGCATGGCGAAAAATTTGATATTTTAACGTCTAATATGAACAAGAAGTGAGTTATGAATTTTTGAAAGTCCGACTTTTGCCCTTTTTTGCATGTTTACAGGGGTCATTCTTTTGCACCCTGATCCTAAAGGCTTCATCTGATTGCCTTAAAATTCTGTCTGTAGCATCTGAAGACCTGGGACAAACACTGGGGCTAAAATTTTTTGTTTCCGAAATACTATATGACGGGGGCGGGGCATCAAAGTTTTCACTTAAGATTTCCTTCGCCGCAATGGACAAAATGCTTAATAACTCTCCTGCACATGCTGCTAAAAATCCAAAACTTCACATGTACATAAAGAGTCTGTACCTGAAGACATCTATATGTTTATATTCAGTTATACACCTTGCGCCAATCAATATCATTTTTTACATTTTGACGTACTGCACGGTGCCCTTTTAACGAATCTGATTGAAAATTGGCTAGAAAAGACTCAAGACATTGATCTTACTCTATCCCTATTTTTGTGACTTTCCTTCGAAGGGCGTGGCTATTACGGTGCCGCAGAGTCTGATTATTCTCCGTGGCAACAAAAGTTCCTGCAAAATGATTCAGATGATCCATCTTCTCGAAATTTTTCACATTTGAGGATATTCAGGCCCTGAAGACGGCTGCCAACTTATTTTTGATCGCAGTGGTAGCGCCACCAACTGGTTAAAACAAATACAAATTATTTTCGTTGATTTTTTTCTCCGGGCAGGTTAACAAAATCTACCTTACATTTGCTCGGATGAGTGTTTAGGCCTTGAGGATGTCACAATACGAAAGTCTTTCGCCTTCTTCAGAGTGTCACATGATGGTGTCTTGTGGCCCGTCTTTATCAGCTGATGTTCCATGAGGGCGTGACTTACCTGTCACAAGAATGAAGGCAAGTCACGCCCCCCGCTGTCCGTTCACTCCGCCAAAATGCTGCTCCAGGTGGTAGAGAGGATGAAGGCTCCCTTGTCTCTGTTCATGGTTTTTATGCCTCGCTTGCAGATCTCAATGGCCTCTCTGATCCAGCGCTGTTGTTTGTTCTCTTCGGTGCGGATGACCCTGCCCTTCTCCCGGTCCATGATGTGGTTTTCCCTTTTGCAGTGGTCAGTGATTGCTGATTTGTAATGTTCATGTTGTGCTTGTTCTTTTACTGCTCTGATTTTTTCATTTTTTTGACAGGTAAGTCACACCCTCATGGAACATCAGCTGATAAAGACGGGTCTCAAGACACCATCATGCGACACTCTGAAGAAGGCAAAAGACTCGCCGAAACATGTCAGGTAAAAAATTAACCTAAAACATAATTGTCTGCTTTTAATGAATCAGTCAAATATCAATAATAAGAAGACAAAATGAACCTAATACAAATAAATGAATGCTTAATAACTCCCCTGCACATGCTCCTAAAAATCCAAACCTTCACCTGTAAATAAAACGTCCCGACCTGAAGACATCTTAATGTTATTATTTTGTTATACACACAGCGCCGCCAAGTGGAATCAAAAATTTGTTTTTATTTTAATTTTCACGTACTGCACGGTGCCCTTTTGACGAATCCGACTGAAAATTAGTCAGAAAAGACTCAAGACAATGATCTTACTCTCTGCCGAATTTTGTGACGTTTTGGCAAAAGGCGTGGCTATTACGGTGCTGAAAAGTCCGATTGTACTCTGTGGCAACAAAAGCTCCGGCAACATGACTCAGATGATCCTATCTTCTCGAAGTTGTACACATTTGAGGATACTTCAGCCCTGAAGACATCTACCGACTTATTTTTCATCGTAGTAGTAGCGCCACCAACTGGTAAAAGCTAATACAAGTTATTTTCTTGGATGTTTTTCTCCGTGCAACTCTACAAGGTCGCCCTCATATATGCTCGGATGACTGTTTCGGCCATGAGGATGTCACAATACGAAATTAGTCCTTTTTCGTGAAAAGTTGTGGGAGTGGCATTGCACTGTTCGGCAATAAAACAATGCTGATTATGAGGTTCTAAATATGAACGACAACTCATGAAACTTTACACACACATCAGGCCGAGCAAATTTATCAATATTTTATACGTTAGTTGTGCAGCTTTTTTGAAATGGCTCGCCATGGCCCTCGAGAAATGTTCAAAAAAGCAGCCCTGATTGAGTGTTTCACCTCGCTTTTTGTAAATTTTATGGAGTACAGTGAACCCTCGGTTATCGCGGTTAATGGGGACCGAGACCACCCGCGAAAACTGAAAATCCGCGAAGTAGCGGCGCACCTTCAAAAATGCTTAAAAAAAATATACAATATATATAATAAATATATATATATATATATATATATATATATTTATATATATATATATATATACGGGGAGAGAGAGAGTGAAATTCATTTTATAACAAAAAAACCAAATTATTATTAAAACGTATTATTTTTTTATTCCCCAGCCATTCTTTTTGTATTTATTTAATTACTCCGACTTTTACCTGCTGGTACGCCGTCCGGTGTGCCCTGTGAAATGAAAGGTGGCATTCTTTATTTATTTATTCATTTATTCATTCATAACTGACAGCCTCGCGCTCCGCTCGTGCCCGGGCGGAAGAGGTGCTCCAATTCGGCTTAACTGTGACACACGCCCGCCCTCCTCCCCCGGAACTTCCATTCGGTTAAACTTAGGGGCCGCTTGGCACCGCCCGTGCCCGGGGAAGGTGCTCCTCTTCGGCTTACTGTGACGCGAGCATGCCCTCCTCCTCCGGAGCTTCCATTCAGTTAAACTTAGGGGCCGCTTGGAACCGCCCGTGCCCGGGGAAGGTGCTCCTCTTCGGCTTACTGTGACGCGAGCATGCCCTCCTCCTCCGGAGCTTCCATTCGGTTAAACTTAGGGGCCGCTTGGAACCGCCCGTGCCCGGGGAAGGTGCTCCTCTTCGGCTTACTGTGACGCGAGCATGCCCTCCTCCTCCGGAGCTTCCATTCGGTTAAACTTAGGGGCCGCTTGGCACCGCCCGTGCCCGGGGAAGGTGCTCCTCTACGGCTTAACTGCCACGCACGCCGGCCGGAGCTCTGGTACGGTCCGAACCGCGCGAAACGTCGCCACCGATCGTGTCCGGGAGAACGTGCTCTTCTTCGTCCACTCTCCTCTTCGCCCACGCTCTTCTTCGGCGCACGCCGGCCGTCTAACCGCTCCAGCGCCCCGTCGTGCCGCTCGGCGAAACTACAATGCCCCCGAATATTTTTTAGACCCGCGAAGCACTGAACCCGCGAAAGGTGAACCGCGAAGTAGCGAGGGTTCACTGTATGTATAAGACCAAGACCTACAAAAAAGTCTCTTGGAGCAATGAGCTAGGTTTTACAGGAAGTCGGCCATTTTGAATTTACTTAAAAGGGGGCGGGTCACCACAATGGACTTTGTGTAGAAATTATTATTGGGGCCCGAGCAGCGATGGCGGCGAGGTCCCTATTGTTTTTGTAGAAATTATTATTAGGGCCTGAGCAGCGACCGCTACGAGGTCCCCATTGTTTTTGTGGAAATTATTATTATTTTTATTATTATTATTATTAGGGCCCGAGCAGTGACCGCTGCGAGGTCCCTATTGTTTTTCTAGAAATTGTTATTAGGGCCCGAGCTGCGACGGCTGCGAGGTCCCTATTGTTTTTGTAGAAAATATTATTACTTTTATTATTATTAATATTATTATTATTATTATTAGGGCCTGAGCAGCGACCGCTGCGAAGTCCCTATTGTTTTTGTAGAAATTATTATTATTATTATTTTTCCGATTGTTCGATCGCATTTTTGACCCCCGAAACATGCACAAAAACTCACCAAACTTGGCAGTCTCATCGGGCATGGCGAAAAATTTGATATTTTAACGTCTAATATGAACAGGAAGTGAGTTATGAATTTTTGAAAGTCCGACTTTTGCCCTTTTTTGCATGTTTACAGGGGTCATTCTTTTGCACCCTGATCCTAAAGGCTTCATCTGATTGCCTTAAAATTCTGTCTGTAGCATCTGAAGACCTGGGACAAACACTGGGGCTAAAATTTTTTGTTTCCGAAATACTATATGACGGGGGCGGGGCTTCAAAGTTTTCACTTAAGATTTCCTTCGCCGCAATGGACAAAATGCTTAATAACTCTCCTGCACATGCTGCTAAAAATCCAAAACTTCACATGTACATAAAAAGTCTGTACCTGAAGACATCTATATGTTTATATTCAGTTATACACCTTGTGCCAATCAATATCATTTTTTACATTTTGACGTACTGCACGGTGCCCTTTTAACGAATCTGATTGAAAATTGGCTAGAAAAGACTCAAGACATTGATCTTACTCTATCCCTATTTTTGTGACTTTCCTTCGAAGGGTGTGGCTATTACGGTGCCGCAGAGTCTGATTATTCTCCGTGGCAACAAAAGTTCCTGCAAAATGATTCAGATGATCCATCTTCTCGAAATTTTTCACATTTGAGGATATTCAGGCCCTGAAGACGGCTGCCAACTTATTTTTGATCGCAGTGGTAGCGCCACCAACTGGTTAAAACAAATACAAATTATTTTCGTTGATGTTTTTCTCCGGGCAGGTGAACAAAATCTACCTTATATTTGCTCGGATGAGTGTTTAGGCCTTGAGCATGTCACAATACGAAAGTCTTTCGCCTTCTTCAGAGTGTCACATGATGCTGTCTTGTGACCCGTCTTTATCAGCTGATGTTCCATGAGGGCGTGACTTACCTGTCACAAGAATGAAGGCAAGTCACGCCCCCCGCTGTCCGTTCACTCCGCCAAGATGCTGGTCCAGGTGGTAGAGAGGATGAAGGCTCCCTTGTCTCTGTTCATGGTTTTTATGCCTCGCTTGCAGATCTCAATGGCCTCTCTGATCCAGCGCTGTTGTTTGTTCTCTTCTGTGCGGATTACCCTGCCCTTCTCCCGGTCCATGATGTGGTTTTCCCTTTTGCAGTGGTCAGTGATTGCTGATTTGTAATGTTCATGTTGTGCTTGTTCTTTTACTGCTCTGATTTTTTTCATTTTTTTGACAGGTAAGTCACACCCTCATGGAACATCAGCTCAAGACACCATCATGCGACACTCTGAAGAAGGCGAAAGACTCGCCGAAACAGGTCAGGTAAAAAATTAACCTAAAACATAATTGTCTGCTTTTAATGAATCAGTCAAATATCAATAATAAGAAGACAAAATGAACCTAATACAAATAAATGAATGCTTAATAACTCCCCTGCACATGCTCCTAAAAATCCAAACCTTCACCTGTAAATAAAACGTCCCGACACTGAAGACATCGTAATGTTATTATTTTGTTATACACACAGTGCCGCCAAGTGGAATCAAAAATTTGTTTTTATTTTAATTTTCACGTACTGCACGGTGCCCTTTTGACGAATCCGACTGAAAATTAGTCAGAAAAGACTCAAGACAATGATCTTACTCTCTGCCGAATTTTGTGACGTTTTGGCAAAAGGCGTGGCTATTAAGGTGCTGAAAAGTCCGATTGTACTCTGTGGCAACAAAAGCTCCGGCAACATGACTCAGATGATCTTATCTTCTCGAAGTTGTACACATTTGAGGATACTTCAGCCCTGAAGACATCTACCAACTTATTTTACATCGTAGTAGTAGCGCCACCAACTGGTAAAAGCTAATACAAGTTATTTTCTTGGATGTTTTTCTCCGTGCAACTCAACAAGGTCGCCCTCATATATGCTCGGATGACTGTTTCGGCCATGAGGATGTCACAATACGAAATTCGTCCTTTTTCGTGAAAAGTTGTGGGAGTGGCATTGCACTGTTCGGCAATAAAACAAAGCTGATTATGAGGTTCTAAATATGAACGACAACTCGTAAAACTTTACACACACATCAGGCCGAGCAAATTTATCAATATTTTATACGTTAGTTGTGCAGCTTTTTTTAAATGGCTCGCCATGGCCCTCGAGAAATGTTAAAAAAAGCAGCTCTGGTTAAGTGTTTCACCTCGCTTTTTGTAAATTTTATGGAGTACAGTGAACCCTCGGTTATCGCGGTTAATGGGGACCGAGACCACCCGCGAAAACTGAAAATCCGCGAAGTAGCGGCGCACCTTCAAAAATGCTTAAAAAAAATATACAATATATATAATAAATATATATATATATATATATATATACGGGGAGAGAGAGAGTGAATGTCATGTTATAACAAAAAAAACAAATTATTATTAAAACGTATTATTTTTTTATTCCCCAGCCATTCTTTTAGTATTTATTTAATTACTCCGACTTTTACCTGCTGGTACGCCGTCCGGTGTGCCCTGTGAAATGAAAGGTGGCATTCTTTATTTATTTATTCATTTATTCATTCATAACTGACAGCCTCGCGCTCCGCTCGTGCCCGGGCAGAAGAGGTGCTCCAATTTGGCTTAACTGTGACACACGCCCGCCCTCCTCCCCCGGAGCTTCCATTCGGTTAAACTTAGGGGCCGCTTGGCACCGCCCGTGCCCGGGGAAGGTGCTCCTCTTCGGCTTACTGTGACGCGAGCATGCCCTCCTCCTCCGGAGCTTCCATTCGGTTAAACTTAGGGGCCGCTTGGAACCGCCCGTGCCCGGGGAAGGTGCTCCTCTACGGCTTAACTGCCACGCACGCCGGCCGGAGCTCTGGTACGGTCCGAACCGCGCGAAACGTCGCCACCGATCGTGTCCGGGGGAACGTGCTCTTCTTCGTCCACTCTCCTCTTCGCCCACGCTCTTCTTCGGCGCACGCCGGCCGTCTAACCGCTCCAGCGCCCCGTCGTGCCGCTCGGCGAAACTACAATGCCCCCGAATATTTTTTAGACCCGCGAAGCACTGAACCCGCGAAAGGTGAACCGCGAAGTAGCGAGGGTTCACTGTATGTATAAGACCAAGACCTACAAAAAAGTCTCTTGGAGCAATGAGCTAGGTTTTACAGGAAGTCGGCCATTTTGAATTTACTTAAAAGGGGGCGGGTCACCACAATGGACTTTGTGTAGAAATTATTATTGGGGCCCGAGCAGCGACCGCGGCGAGGTCCCTATTGTTTTTGTAGAAAACATTATTACTTTTATTATTATTATTATTATTATTATTAGGGCCTGAGCAGCGACCGCTGCGAAGTCCCTATTGTTTTTGTAGAAATTATTATTATTATTATTTTTCAGATTGTTCGATCGCATTTTTGACCCCCGAAACATGCACAAAAACTCACCAAACTTGGCAGTCTCATCGGGCATGGCGAAAAATTTGATATTTTAACGTCTAATATGAACAGGAAGTGAGTTATGAATTTTTGAAAGTCCGACTTTTGCCCTTTTTTGCATGTTTACAGGGGTCATTCTTTTGCACCCTGATCCTAAAGGCTTCATCTGATTGCCTTAAAATTCTGTCTGGAGCATCTGAAGACCTGGGACAAACACTGGGGCTAAAATTTTTTGTTTCCGAAATACTATATGACGGGGGCGGGGCTTCAAAGTTTTCACTTAAGATTTCCTTCGCCGCAATGGACAAAATGCTTAATAACTCTCCTGCACATGCTGCTAAAAATCCAAAACTTCACATGTACATAAAGAGTCTGTACCTGAAGACATCTATATGTTTATATTCAGTAATACACCTTGCGCCAATCAATATCATTTTTTACATTTTGACGTACTGCACGGTGCCCTTTTAACGAATCTGATTGAAAATTGGCTAGAAAAGACTCAAGACATTGATCTTACTCTATCCCTATTTTTGTGACTTTCCTTCGAAGGGCGTGGCTATTACGGTGCCGCAGAGTCTGATTATTCTCCGTGGCAACAAAAGTTCCTGCAAAATGATTCAGATGATCCATCTTCTCGAAATTTTTCACATTTGAGGATATTCAGGCCCTGAAGACGGCTGCCAACTTATTTTTGATCGCAGTGGTAGCGCCACCAACTGGTTAAAACAAATACAAATTATTTTCGTTGATTTTTTTCTCCGGGCAGGTTAACAAAATCTACCTTACATTTGCTCGGATGAGTGTTTAGGCCTTGAGGATGTCACAATACGAAAGTCTTTCGCCTTCTTCAGAGTGTCACATGATGGTGTCTTGTGGCCCGTCTTTATCAGCTGATGTTCCATGAGGGCGTGAATTACCTGTCACAAGAATGAAGGCAAGTCACGCCCCCCGCTGTCCGTTCACTCCGCCAAAATGCTGCTCCAGGTGGTAGAGAGGATGAAGGCTCCCTTGTCTCTGTTCATGGTTTTTATGCCTCGCTTGCAGATCTCAATGGCCTCTCTGATCCAGCGCTGTTGTTTGTTCTCTTCGGTGCGGATGACCCTGCCCTTCTCCCGGTCCATGATGTGGTTTTCCCTTTTGCAGTGGTCAGTGATTGCTGATTTGTAATGTTCATGTTGTGCTTGTTCTTTTACTGCTCTGATTTTTCATTTTTTTGACAGGTAAGTCACACCCTCATGGAACATCAGCTGATAAAGACGGGTCTCAAGACACCATCATGCGACACTCTGAAGAAGGCGAAAGACTCGCCGAAACATGTCAGGTAAAAAATTAACCTAAAACATAATTGTCTGCTTTTAATGAATCAGTCAAATATCAATAATAAGAAGACAACATGAACCTAATACAAATAAATGAATGCTTAATAACTCCCCTGCACATGCTCCTAAAAATCCAAACCTTCACCTGTAAATAAAACGTCCCGACCTGAAGACATCTTAATGTTATTATTTTGTTATACACACAGTGCCGCCAAGTGGAATCAAAAATTTGTTTTTATTTTAATTTTCACGTACTGCACGGTGCCCTTTTGACGAATCCGACTGAAAATTAGTCAGAAAAGACTCAAGACAATGATCTTACTCTCTGCCGAATTTTGTGACGTTTTGGCAAAAGGCGTGGCTATTAAGGTGCTGAAAAGTCCGATTGTACTCTGTGGCAACAAAAGCTCCGGCAACATGACTCAGATGATCCTATCTTCTCGAAGTTGTACACATTTGAGGATACTTCAGCCCTGAAGACATCTACCAACTTATTTTACATCGTAGTAGTAGCGCCACCAACTGGTAAAAGCTAATACAAGTTATTTTCTTGGATGTTTTTCTCCGTGCAACTCAACAAGGTCGCCCTCATATATGCTCGGATGACTGTTTCGGCCATGAGGATGTCACAATACGAAATTCGTGATTTTTTGTGAAAAGTTGTGGGAGTGGCATTGCACTGTTCGGCAATAAAACAAAGCTGATTATGAGGTTCTAAATATGAACGACAACTCGTAAAACTTTACACACACATCAGGCCGAGCAAATTTATCAATATTTTATACGTTAGTTGTGCAGCTTTTTTGAAATGGCTCGCCATGGCCCTCGAGAAATGTTAAAAAAAAAGCAGCTCTGGTTGAGTGTTTCACCTCGCTTTTTGTAAATTTTATGGAGTACAGTGAACCCTCGGTTATCGCGGTTAATGGGGACCGAGACCACCCGCGAAAACTGAAAATCCGCGAAGTAGCGGCGCACCTTCAAAAATGCTTAAAAAAAATATACAATATATATAATAAATATAGAAATATATATATATATATATATATATATATATATATATATATATATACGGGGAGAGAGAGAGTGAAATTCATGTTATAACAAAAAAACCAAATTATTATTAAAACGTATTATTTTTTTATTCCCCAGCCATTCTTTTAGTATTTATTTAATTACTCCGACTTTTACCTGCTGGTACGCCGTCCGGTGTGCCCTGTGAAATGAAAGGTGGCATTCTTTATTTATTTATTCATTTATTCATTCATAACTGACAGCCTCGCGCTCCGCTCGTGCCCGGGCAGAAGAGGTGCTCCAATTTGGCTTAACTGTGACACACGCCCGCCCTCCTCCCCCGGAGCTTCCATTCGGTTAAACTTAGGGGCCGCTTGGCACCGCCCGTGCCCGGGGAAGGTGCTCCTCTTCGGCTTACTGTGACGCGAGCATGCCCTCCTCCTCCGGAGCTTCCATTCGGTTAAACTTAGGGGCCGCTTGGAACCGCCCGTGCCCGGGGAAGGTGCTCCTCTACGGCTTAACTGCCACGCACGCCGGCCGGAGCTCTGGTACGGTCCGAACCCTGCGAAACGTCGCCACCGATCGTGTCCGGGGGAACGTGCTCTTCTTCGTCCACTCTCCTCTTCGCCCACGCTCTTCTTCGGCGCACGCCGGCCGTCTAACCGCTCCAGCGCCCCGTCGTGCCGCTCGGCGAAACTACAATGCCCCCGAATATTTTTTAGACCCGCGAAGCACTGAACCCGCGAAAGGTGAACCGCGAAGTAGCGAGGGTTCACTGTATGTATAAGACCAAGACCTACAAAAAAGTCTCTTGGAGCAATGAGCTAGGTTTTACAGGAAGTCGGCCATTTTGAATTTACTTAAAAGGGGGCGGGTCACCACAATGGACTTTGTGTAGAAATTATTATTGGGGCCCGAGCAGCGACGGCGGCGAGGTCCCTATTGTTTTTGTAGAAATTATTATTAGGGCCTGAGCAGCGACCGCTACGAGGTCCCCATTGTTTTTGTGGAAATTTTTATTATTATTATTATTAGGGCCCGAGCAGTGACCGCTGCGAGGTCCCTATTGTTTTTCTAGAAATTGTTATTAGGGCCCGAGCTGCGACCGCGGCGAGGTCCCTATTGTTTTTGTAGAAAATATTATTACTTTTATTATTATTATTATTATTATTATTAGGGCCTGAGCAGCGACCGCTGCGAAGTCCCTATTGTTTTTGTAGAAATTATTATTATTATTTTTCCGATTGTTCGATCGCATTTTTGACCCCCGAAACATGCACAAAAACTCACCAAACTTGGCAGTCTCATCAGGCATGGCGAAAAATTTGATATTTTAACGTCTAATATGAACAGGAAGTGAGTTATGAATTTTTGAAAGTCCGACTTTTGCCCTTTTTTGCATGTTTACAGGGGTCATTCTTTTGCACCCTGATCCTAAAGGCTTCATCTGATTGCCTTAAAATTCTGTCTGTAGCATCTGAAGACCTGGGACAAACACTGGGGCTAAAATTTTTTGTTTCCGAAATACTATATGACGGGGGCGGGGCTTCAAAGTTTTCACTTAAGATTTCCTTCGCCGCAATGGACAAAATGCTTAATAACTCTCCTGCACATGCTGCTAAAAATCCAAAACTTCACATGTACATAAAGAGTCTGTACCTGAAGACATCTATATGTTTATATTCAGTTATACACCTTGCGCCAATCAATATCATTTTTTACATTTTGACGTACTGCATGGTGCCCTTTTAACGAATCCGATTGAAAATTGGCTAGAAAAGACTCAAGACATTGATCTTACTCTATCCCTATTTTTATGACTTTCCTTCAAAGGGCGTGGCTATTACGGTGCCGCAGAGTCTGATTATTCTCCGTGGCAACAAAAGTTCCTGCAAAATGATTCAGATGATCCATCTTCTGGAAATCTTTCACATTTGAGGATATTCAGGCCCTGAAGACGGCTGCCAACTTATTTTTGATCGCAGTGGTAGCGCCACCAACTGGTTAAAACAAATACAAATTATTTTCGTTGATGTTTTTCTCCGGGCAGGTGAACAAAATCTACCTTATATTTGCTCGGATGAGTGTTTAGGCCTTGAGCATGTCACAATACAAAAGTCTTTCGCCTTCTTCAGAGTGTCACATGATGCTGTCTTGTGACCCGTCTTTATCAGCTGATGTTCCATGAGGGCGTGACTTACCTGTCACAAGAATGAAGGCAAGTCACGCCCCCCGCTGTCCGTTCACTCCGCCAAGATGCTGGTCCAGGTGGTAGAGAGGATGAAGGCTCCCTTGTCTCTGTTCATGGTTTTTATGCCTCGCTTGCAGATCTCAATGGCCTCTCTGATCCAGCGCTGTTGTTTGTTCTCTTCTGTGCGGATGACCCTGCCCTTCTCCCGGTCCATGATGTGGTTTTCCCTTTTGCAGTGGTCAGTGATTGCTGATTTGTAATGTTCATGTTGTGCTTGTTCTTTTACTGCTCTGATTTTTTCATTTTTTTGACAGGTAAGTCACACCCTCATGGAACATCAGCTGATAAAGAAGGGTCTTAAGACACCATCATGCGACACTCTGAAGAAGGCGAAAGACTCGCCGAAACATGTCAGGTAAAAAATTAACCTAAAACATAATTGTCTGCTTTTAATGAATCAGTCAAATATCAATAATAAGAAGACAAAATGAACCTAATACAAATAAATGAATGCTTAATAACTCCCCTGCACATGCTCCTAAAAATCCAAACCTTCACCTGTAAATAAAACGTCCCGACCTGAAGACATCTTAATGTTATTATTTTGTTATACACACAGTGCCGCCAAGTGGAATCAAAAATTTTTTTTAATTTTAATTTTCACGTACTGCACGGTGCCCTTTTGACGAATCCGACTGAAAATTAGTCAGAAAAGACTCAAGACAATGATCTTACTCTCTGCCGAATTTTGTGACGTTTTGGCAAAAGGCGTGGCTATTAAGGTGCTGAAAAGTCCGATTGTACTCTGTGTCAACAAAAGCTCCGGCAACATGACTCAGATGATCCTATCTTCTCGAAGTTGTACACATTTGAGGATACTTCAGCCCTGAAGACATCTACCAACTTATTTTACATCGTAGTAGTAGCGCCACCAACTGGTAAAAGCTAATACAAGTTATTTTCTTGGATGTTTTTCTCCGTGCAACTCAACAAGGTCGCCCTCATATATGCTCGGATGACTGTTTCGGCCATGAGGATGTCACAATACGAAATTAGTCCTTTTTCGTGAAAAGTTGTGGGAGTGGCATTGCACTGTTCGGCAATAAAACAACGCTGATTATGAGGTTCTAAATATGAACGACAACTCGTGAAACTTTACACACACATGAGGCCGAGCAAATTTATCAATATTTTATACGTTAGTTGTGCAGCTTTTTTTAAATGGCTCGCCATGGCCCTCGAGAAATGTTAAAAAAAAGCAGCTCTGGTTGAGTGTTTCACCTCGCTTTTTGTAAATTTTATGGAGTACAGTGAACCCTCGGTTATCGCGGTTAATGGGGACCGAGACCACCCGCGAAAACTGAAAATCCGCGAAGTAGCGGCGCACCTTCAAAAATGCTTAAAAAAAATATACAATATATATAATAAATATATATATATATATATATATATATATATATATATATATACGGGGAGAGAGAGAGTGAAATTCATGTTATAACAAAAAAAACTAATTATTATTAAAACTTATTATTTTTTTATTCCCCAGCCATTCTTTTTGTATTTATTTAATTACTCCGACTTTTACCTGCTGGTACGCCGTCCGGTGTGCCCTGTGAAATGAAAGGTGGCATTCTTTATTTATTTATTCATTTATTCATTCATAACTGACAGCCTCGCGCTCCGCTCGTGCCCGGGCAGAAGAGGTGCTCCAATTTGGCTTAAACGTGACACACGCCCGCCCTCCTCCCCCGGAGCTTCCATTCGGTTAAACTTAGGGGCCGCTTGGCACCGCCCGTGCCCAGGGAAGGTGCTCCTCTTCGGCTTACTGTGACGCGAGCATGCCCTCCTCCTCCGGAGCTTCCATTCGGTTAAACTTAGGGGCCGCTTGGAACCGCCCGTGCCCGAGGAAGGTGCTCCTCTTCGGCTTACTGTGACGCGAGCATGCCCTCCTCCTCCGGAGCTTCCATTCGGTTAAACTTAGGGGCCGCTTGGCACCGCCCGTGCCCGGGGAAGGTGCTCCTCTACGGCTTAACTGCCACGCACGCTGGCCGGAGCTCTGGTACGGTCCGAACCGCGCGAAACGTCGCCACCGATCGTGTCCGGGGGAACGTGCTCTTCTTCGTCCACTCTCCTCTTCGCCCACGCTCTTCTTCGGCGCACGCCGGCCGTCTAACCGCTCCAGCGCCCCGTCGTGCCGCTCGGCGAAACTACAATGCCCCCGAATATTTTTTAGACCCGCGAAGCACTGAACCCGCGAAAGGTGAACCGCGAAGTAGCGAGGGTTCACTGTATGTATCAGACCAATACCTACAAAAAAGTCTCTTGGAGCAATGAGCTAGGTTTTACAGGAAGTCGGCCATTTTGAATTTACTTAAAAGGGGGCGGGTCACCACAATGGACTTTGTGTAGAAATTATTATTGGGGCCCGAGCAGCGACCGCGGCGAGGTCCCTATTGTTTTTGTAGAAAATATTATTACTTTTATTATTATTATTATTATTATTATTAGGGCCTGAGCAGCGACCGCTGCGAAGTCCCTATTGTTTTTGTAGAAATTATTATTATTATTATTTTTCCGATTGTTCGATCGCATTTTTGACCCCCGAAACATGCACAAAAACTCACCAAACTTGGCAGTCTCATCGGGCATGGCGAAAAATTTGATATTTTAACGTCTAATATGAACAGGAAGTGAGTTATGAATTTTTGAAAGTCCGACTTTTGCCCTTTTTTGCATGTTTACAGGGGTCATTCTTTTGCACCCTGATCCTAAAGGCTTCATCTGATTGCCTTAAAATTCTGTCTGTAGCATCTGAAGACCTGGCACAAACACTGGGGCTAAAATTTTTTGTTTCCGAAATACTATATGACGGGGGCGGGGCATCAAAGTTTTCACTTAAGATTTCCTTCGCCGCAATGGACAAAATGCTTAATAACTCTCCTGCACATGCTGCTAAAAATCCAAAACTTCACATGTACATAAAGAGTCTGTACCTGAAGACATCTATATGTTTATATTCAGTTATACACCTTGCGCCAATCAATATCATTTTTTACATTTTGACGTACTGCACGGTGCCCTTTTAACGAATCTGATTGAAAATTGGCTAGAAAAGACTCAAGACATTGATCTTACTCTATCCCTATTTTTGTGACTTTCCTTCGAAGGGCGTGGCTATTACGGTGCCGCAGAGTCTGATTATTCTCCGTGGCAACAAAAGTTCCTGCAAAATGATTCAGATGATCCATCTTCTCGAAATTTTTCACATTTGAGGATATTCAGGCCCTGAAGACGGCTGCCAACTTATTTTTGATCGCAGTGGTAGCGCCACCAACTGGTTAAAACAAATACAAATTATTTTCGTTGATTTTTTTCTCCGGGCAGGTTAACAAAATCTACCTTACATTTGCTCGGATGAGTGTTTAGGCCTTGAGGATGTCACAATACGAAAGTCTTTCGCCTTCTTCAGAGTGTCACATGATGGTGTCTTGTGGCCCGTCTCTATCAGCTGATGTTCCATGAGGGCGTGACTTACCTGTCACAAGAATGAAGGCAAGTCACGCCCCCCGCTGTCCGTTCACTCCGCCAAAATGCTGCTCCAGGTGGTAGAGAGGATGAAGGCTCCCTTGTCTCTGTTCATGGTTTTTATGCCTCGCTTGCAGATCTCAATGGCCTCTCTGATCCAGCGCTGTTGTTTGTTCTCTTCGGTGCGGATGACCCTGCCCTTCTCCCGGTCCATGATGTGGTTTTCCCTTTTGCAGTGGTCAGTGATTGCTGATTTGTAATGTTCATGTTGTGCTTGTTCTTTTACTGCTCTGATTTTTTCATTTTTTTGACAGGTAAGTCACACCCTCATGGAACATCAGCTGATAAAGACGGGTCTCAAGACACCATCATGCGACACTCTGAAGAAGGCGAAAGACTCGCCGAAACATGTCAGGTAAAAAATTAACCTAAAACATAATTGTCTGCTTTTAATGAATCAGTCAAATATCAATAATAAGAAGACAAAATGAACCTAATACAAATAAATGAATGCTTAATAACTCCCCTGCACATGCTCCTAAAAATCCAAACCTTCACCTGTAAATAAAACGTCCCGACCTGAAGACATCTTAATGTTATTATTTTGTTGTACACACAGCGCCGCCAAGTGGAATCAAAAATTTGTTTTTATTTTAATTTTCACGTACTGCACGGTGCCCTTTTGACGAATCCGACGGAAAATTAGTCAGAAAAGACTCAAGACAATGATCTTACTCTCTGCCGAATTTTGTGACGTTTTGGCAAAAGGCGTGGCTATTACGGTGCTGAAAATCCGATTGTACTCTGTGGCAACAAAAGCTCCGGCAACATGACTCAGATGATCCTATCTTCTCGAAGTTGTACACATTTGAGGATACTTCAGCCCTGAAGACATCTACCAACTTATTTTTCATCGTAGTAGTAGCGCCACCAACTGGTAAAAGCTAATACAAGTTATTTTCTTGGATGTTTTTCTCCGTGCAACTCAACAAGGTCGCCGTAATTTATGCTCGGATGACTGTTTCGGCCATGAGGATGTCACAATACGAAATTCGTCCTTTTTCGTGAAAAGTTGTGGGAGTGGCATTGCACTGTTCGGCAATAAAACAACGCTGATTATGAGGTTCTAAATATGAACGACAACTGTCAGGTTTAAAACGGCCCTGACGCCTTTTTTACACTGGGAATTATTTAAATAATGATGGCTGAATGTCCAAAGTCAATCAAGCAAAGTTTTATTTTCCAATTTGCGAGTTGGTGAGAGAGAGAGAGAGCCGGAGGACCGAACAGGCCTGTTCGGCCTCCCACATCCCTTCCTCTGACCCCCTCCTCTGACTCTCCTCCGGACATAAAGAGACAAAGAGGGGGGCTGTCTTCTGGAATTCTAGCAGGCAGGCAGGAAACAATCAATCACAATGGTCAGTTTAAAACTTCAGCTCGAAGATTCAGAAACTTGAAACCGAATGTGTGTGTGTGTGTGTGTGTGTGTGTGTGTGTTAAAATAACAAGTAAGTGTCTGTGTGTGTTAAACATTAATGAGTGTATAAAAACATGATTATGAATACACGAACTGATTACCTATCCTCAGCCCATCTTACACTTATGCATTTTTGAATCCAAGAAGCTCAGCTACTTTTGCGAGAGTCATTGATCAACCAACTGAACATGAGTGGACGGAATGTAAGCATTGCATTACGAACAATGGGGAATGACTCAATTGTGAACACCCACCTTGTGACTGGTCTAGAAATCAGCAGCTTGGATGGCAAGGAGTTTGTCAAACTGAAGGAAGTGTATACACAAAAGGACATTCTGAGGAGTAAGAGACAGGGATGTCGTGCGGGGGCTAAACGGCAGGCAAGGAGGAGACGATACCACCCCGTCCTCCTGTCCGTTATTATGGGGAATGTTAGATCCCTCCCCAATAAAATGGACAAGCTAGCTTGCTGGTGTTCACGGAGTCGTGGCTAACAGAGCTAACGCCGGACGCCGTCGTGGAATTGGACGGCTTCCAAATACTACGTGCGGACAGGACCCTGGAAAGCGGTAAGAGGAAAGGGGAAGGGCTGGCTGTGTTTGTTAATGATAGATGGTGTAACCCTGGGATCATAACTGTTAAGGATCAACTTTGCAGTCGGGACATTGAGCTGATAGCTGTGAGCATGCGTCCGTTCTATTTACCGCGAGAGTTCAGTCATGTGATCGCGGTGGCGGCGTACGTGCCACCCTCTGCTAACAGTGAGACAGCCTGTGACGTACTGACTGCAGCTGTGAGCAGGCTACAAACACAGCACCCAAATGCCTTTCTCCTTATCTCTGGTGACTTCAATCATGTTTCTCCTTCCTCATTTCTGCCTTCATTCACACAATACGTAACCTGCCACGCCAGAGACAATATTGGACCTTTTCTATGCCAACACCAAGGAGGCGTACACATCACTGCCCCTCCCCCCACTGGGCAAAGCTGATCACAACTTGGTTGCTCTCCTGCCTGTGTACAAACCTCTGGTCCGCAGGCAGCCAGCTGTGACACGCACAGTTCAGAGGTGGTCTGGAGAAGCCGAGGAGGCCTTAAAGGACTGTTTCAACACAGCTGTGTGGGAGGCATTCAGCAAAGCCCACGGGGAGTACATTAATGGTCTAACAGACGCAATTACAGCCTATATTAATTTCTGCATGGAGCCCACCATTCCCACCAGGACAGTGAGATGTTTCTCCAACAACAAACCCTCGATCCCACCGGACATTAAAGCTCTCCTGAAGGAGAAAAAGAGGGCTTTTGTGTCAGGCGACAAGGAGGAGCTGTAGAAAGTGAAACGTCAGCTAAGAAGGAGGATCAGAGAGGGGAAAAAGTTCAACCGGTAGCGGATGGAGGAACAACTGCAGGGTAATAACGCCAGGGATGTCTGGATGGGCCTGAAGACCATCTCAGGCCACGGACAACCAGGTAAGACCCAGAAGGGGGGGGGCTTCAGTGGGCAAATGAACCTATTTTTCCAATATGTTTGATCAGATGGCTGCCCCCGCTCAGTCTCCCTTGCTGCAGCCCCCACCAACCCCTCCTGCCGCTGCGAACGAGACCCTCTCTCCACAGGCTTCAGTTCCGAGCCACATCAGACAACCACCACTTCCTCCTGCTCAGCCTTGTACCTCACATCTCAGGTGAAGAAACGAGGAAGGCAGCGGATCCAGATGGGATTAGCTCCTCAAATCCTAGCAGACCAGCTGTGTGGAATCGTCCAGCACATGTTCAACCTGAGCCTGAACCTGGGCAGAGCCCCCCAGCTGTGGAAAATATCCTGCCTGGTTTCCGGTTCCAAAGACTCCCCATCCGAAGGAGCTCACAACTTCAGACCAGTGGCGTTGTCGTCTAATCTAATGATGACCCTGGAGGGATTGGTCCTCGACCACTTCATTTCGCATACCAGCCTGGCATCAGTGTGGATGATGCCATCATCTACCTGCTCCACACTTCACTCTCCCACTTGGAGAAGGCGGGGAGCACTGTGAGGATCATGTTCTTTGATTTCTCCAGTGCTTTCAACACCATCCAGCCCACCCTATTGGGAGACAAGCTGGAGCAGGCGGGAGCGGCCCACCACCTCATCACATGGATCCACGACGACCTCATAAACTGGCCACAGTACATGAGAACACAGGACTGTGTGTCTGACGCGCTCCTCTGCAGCACAGGAGCACCGCAGGGAACTGTTCTGACTTCCTTTCTGTTCACACTCTACACCTCGGACTACAAATACAATTCCTCTACCTGTCACCTGCAGAAGTTCTCTGATGACTCTGCGATTGTCTGCCTCATTACTGACGGAGACGATCGTGAGTACAGAGGGTTTACGCAGGGTTTTGTGGACTGGTGTCAGCAGAACCGCCTCCAAATCAATGCTGGGAAATCCACAGAGCTGGTGGTGGATTTCTGCAAGCGTCGGCACTCTCCACCTGCACCAGTGAATATCCAAGGAACACACGTTGAGAGGGTCTCAACTTACAAGTACGTGGGTGTTCATCTGAACAATAAACTGGACTGGAGCAACAACACAGACGCTCTCTATAGGAAGGGTCAGAGCAGACTCTTCCTACTCAGGAGGCTGAGGTCCTTTGGCGTTCGGGGAACACTCCTCAGGAACTTCTATGACTCTGTGGTTTTATCAGTCATTTTCTATGGAGTGGTCTCCTGGGCAGGAGGCATCTCGGGCCGGGACAAAAAGAGACTGGACAAACTAGTGAGGAGGGCCAGCTCTGTCCTGGGCTGCTCCCTGAACTCTATGGACTCAGTGGGGGGCAGGAGAATGACGACAAAATTGTCATCAATGCTGGACAACCCAGCCCACCCACTCAATGCCACTCTGAGAACACTCCACAGCTCCTTCAGTGATAGACTGTTACACCCTCGCTGTACCAAAGAGAGATTTCGCCGCTCTTTCCTGCCGACTGCTGTCAGTCTTTTTAACAAGAACATTGCAGTATTTCCGTTCATTGCAGTACTTTTACTATTACAGTACTTTTATCATTGCAGTATTTTTCTATTGTTGCAGTACTTTTACTCTTGCAGTACTTTTATCATTGCAGTATATTTTATCATTGCAGTACCTTTCTATAATTTCAGTACTCTTACCATTACAGTACTTTTATCATTGCAATATTTTTATCATTGCAGTATTTTCAATCATTCAGTAGTTTTTAATCATTACAGCGTTTCCCCCCTCTGTATAATGGACAGGCATTAGGAGTGTTTCCTTACACTAGATACGTTTATACTGTGTATATTTGCATGCTTTTTATGAATGTCTGCTGCTAATGTTATACATTAACGGCTACATTACGCCGCCGACTCTGTGTGATCTATATCTTTGCTGCTGTAACACCTCAAATTTTCCCATTGTGGGACTAATAAAGGACATCTTTATCTTTGAACAGTGAGACCACCAGATTCAAGACGTTTGTCACAAATAGGGTGGCAGCGATCCTGGAGCATTCTCCGACGTCACAGTGGCGATATATCAACACCGCTCTAAATCCAGCTGATTACGTAGCAAAAGGACAAACTGAAAAGGCATTTTTGAAAAATGACTACTGGCTTTCGGGAACTAGCTTCTTGCGCAGATCACAAGACCACTGGCCGAAAAATCTGGATCCTGGACTCCTGGATTTTAATGACCTGGAGGTCAAAAGAGTGACTCAAGTGCATGTAATTCAGTCACTGTAGCCCAAAGATTCTCTGGGCCAGTGGATGAACCATTATTCGTCTTGGACAGCATTGAAGCAGGCCGTAGCCTGGTTTCTAAAGCTGAAAGACTTACTGACAGAGTAAAGGAAAATAGAAAGGAGTTAATCACATTAGGTGAAGAAGGCAAGATGAATTTATTCAAGAGAACTGTCAAAGGAAAGTATTTGACCTGCGACGACTTGGATAAAGCAGAAAGAGAACTTGTGAAATACTGTCAAAGGCGAAGTTTCAAAAAAGATTTAGCCATATTTGAAAAACAAAAAAGGGTGAAGAAAAGTAGCCCACTTTACAAGTTCAATATAGTACTTCAAGATGGTGTCATGAGGGTTGGTGGACAGTTGAGCCACGCGGCCATGCCTGAAACAGCAAAACAGCAAGCCATCTTGCCAAGGATTCACATAACACAAAGCTAGTCCTGAGATACATTCATGAGATTACAGCTCACGCTGGAAGGAACCACATGATGGCTAATCTGCATCAACAGTTTTGGATACCTCGAGCTGCTAGAGTCATCAGAAGAGTGCTACCTGACGATCCGCCTTTCAAGAGAATTGGCGTTGATTATTTTGGTCCATTCTAAGTAAGTAGGGTTAGAGGACAAGTAAAGAGATACGGCGTGATTTTTACATGTCTCGCTGTACGAGCCGTACATCTGGAAATTGCATCTTCACGTGACACAGATGCTTGACTCAACGCAATCCGAAGATTTCTTGCCAGAAGAGGACAAGTGAGAGAGATGTATTCTGATAACGGAACCAACTTTAGATCAGCTGACAGTGAAATGAAGAAATCAATCAAAGAATGGAACACTAAGTAAATCGAGAAACACTTGCTGCAAAAAGGTATTCAGTGGCATAGCAATCCCCCAGCAGGTTCCCACCACGGAGGAAGCTGTGAGCGACTTATTTGGTCTGTGAGAAAAATCCTGAATGTCACTGTAAAAGAACAAATTTCGGGTGAAGAAAGTCAATATACCTTGCTTGGTGAGGCTGAAGCAGTTATAAACAGCAGGCCTATCACAAGGACATCTTCCGACCTCAACGACTTGGAAGCACTCACACCCAACACTCTGTTGTGGCTGAAGGTCAAACCTGAGTTACCTCCTGGAGTCTTCTGTAAAGACGACCAATACGCCCCAATACGTACCTCTGGGAATGAGCTGGTCAGCTCTTTAAAGAGTATTATGTAAGTTGAAATACATTAATCCATTTTTCTTTTTTGGACCATCTTTAACTGTGTAGTGTGTAATGTCTAAAATACAAAATGATCTGATTTTAGGGTGCAGTTGACGACTGTGGCACAGGTCCTCGCTCTACAAGTGCTAAAAGTCTTCGGCAAAGAGAAAAATCTGCCATAAGGTACAGAAAACATTGGCATCAGAGTAAATGGATGCATGTTTTGCAATGTGCGAGGAAACTGGCGAACTCATAGAAAACTACGCAGGCTTGGGAGAACAAGCAAACTCTACACAGGAAGGCCGGAGCCGGAATCGATCCCACAACCTCTGCATTGTGAGACCATCGTGCTCACAAGTCGCCCACCGTGGCGGCCGTCCATTATAAATGCCATCCCACCATCCATTATCTGTACGGCTTCTCCTCACAAGGGTTGCGGGGGGTGCTGAAGCCTATCCCAGCTATCTTGGGGCAGTAGGTGGGGTACACCCTGAACTGGTTGCCAGCCAATCGCAGGTCACACAAAGACAAACAACCATCCGTGCTCACACTCACACCAATTTAGGGTGTCCAAACAACCTGCCATGCATGTGTTTGGAATGTGGGAGGAAACCGGAGAACCCACGCAGGCGTGTGGGAAACATGCAAACTCCAAACAGGAAAGCCGGAATCAATCCCGCGACCTCTGCATTGTGAGACCATCGTGCTAACAAGTCGCCCACCATGCATCCCTGCTAAATAAATGATTAATTTTTACATTTTAGTATTTGTAAGCGATCTTGTGTTCATGACAGCATTTTCAACAGTGTGGGTGTTTGTATGAAAGCATTTCACTTGTGTATGGGCATGAGCATGTTTCAGTTGTATTTATGAATAACAATAATTTCACAATTGTGCCTCAGCGCCTTTCACTAGTGTGTATGAGAATGTTTCACCTATGTGTATGAGCGCATTTGACGAGTGTATGAGCAACAACTATTTCACTAGTGTGTATGAGAGCGTTTCACTCATATGTATGATAGCGTTTCATAAGTATGCATGAGCAACAACAATTTCACTGGTGTGTAAGAGTGCATTTCAGAAGTGTGAAGCGATTCCTGACTTTTGTCCCCAACGGCACCTCATACTCCCCATCTCCCGCTCACTTCTCCTGACCCCATGAGCCATCCCCGTTGCTACTACATGGAGATTTGATGTGTTTTTTTGTTTTTTTTGTTATTAGCTTCTTCAACATCGTTTCTGATTCTCATCTCTTCTCTGGCGCTCGTCTCCGCCTGTCTGATTTGAAGTCGACCTCAGAATTTGCACTATTTTGACATGACTTCTGTGGTAATCACTACTGACATATTGTGTCATTTGCTCAATAATACATTAAAATTATAATAAATAATAAAAATGGGTCCGGTGCCGAGCTCTGGCTTCATATCTTTAAAAGTGGTCTTCTCAAATCTGTTACTAATGGCCTCTAAATCAGCTGTGGTAGAGAAGGGGCAAATTAGACCTTATGGCATCTTAATTTGGTCAAGTCTTGTACCCATTTTCAAGGCCAGCGACTATTGCTTTAGCTATATACAAGAAAAGGATTACTCTGAATATACACAACAACAAATCCCAGATGTCCAACCCAAATGTTGTTTCAAAATAATCCAGTTCAGATGAAAAACAAATGTATTGGTATGTTGAGGTCATTATTTCAAATCAAAATATACACTTCTTTTTCAGACAATGGGGAGGATCGAAGAAGTGGAAAAGTTGGAGGAGTAACTTCAAAACAATGCAAATAGACAGAATCTGGAAGAATGTCAAGTTTGTCCATGTTTATATTTCTGGAATTTACTGGGCGTGCATCTCGAAATGTTTGGGGATGGTTCGGGCTGCCAGACAAGACTTTCACTGCGAGCGCTGGACCACTGGATGCTGCGGCAAACAGCGGACTTCTTGCAGCTATTTATTACCAACAAGCTACTCCTGCACATCACTGATGCGGATGGCACAGACTGCTTTGCAGACAATTATTTTGAGGCAAAACCAAGAGGTCTGTAAGCACTCTGAAAACAAAGTAAAATATTTGACACCCACGGCAAAAAAAGCCATGCTACAGCATAGGGCTGGGCGATAAACCGAAAATTTACCGTTACCGAAATTTATTACAATGACCGAAATCATTTTGCCCATGTCGGTAAATTCTGTGAATAAAAAAATAAAAAAGAAAAGCCTTTTGTCTGCGGCAATGTTCATGCCCCTTTAAGACCGCTACAGCGCCTCTAGTCACGTGACTCCACCCGTCTGTCGCTCTCGTTGCTGGCGATTCAAATCCAGAAGCTTTTTCACCACCCACAACACAACCATGCTGTGCTGAAAGTTCAAAGTGAGAAGCAAGGTTCAACAAGTGACAACAGCCCATGAACGGAGGCGACACCATACGAGAGAACGTCTCAGAGGTGGACGCGATAGCCTAGCACATAGCTAACGATAAAGCTCCTCTAGTTACAGTGGCGCGCACAGGATTTAAACGCTTCATGAAAGCCGTATTTCCCGATATGGACTACATCGGGCCGGGAGCTTAGACATGTCAAGCATTTTGCATCTACATCCGACTTGTGGTCGGGTCGCAACATTGATCCCTGATTGAGCCTAACTGTGCATTACATAGATGACAAGTGGCGACTGCGCACCAGAGTACTCGAGACGGCACATTTTCCCCGATAATGCCCACTTGTTTATTTGGCTTGCATTGACATTTTCTTTCATTTTATTTAGCGTTTTTTTATTTGCCATTATTTACATCATGAGAGCATCTTGGCGCAATCTATTTGCAGAAAAAGATTTCGCAAGAGGTACCCTTTTTCTTTGTGACATTGTTCAAGTCATGCAAAGCAAACTCAGGGTTCGCGGTTAACCGCTTCCCGATTGCCCGGGGCAAGTGAAATTTGGCCACGGGCAAGGTAAAATTATGGGCAATTTGCCCGACCGGGCAAGCATTTTTTAAAGCAGCCAAATATCTTTAATTTTGACGAAAACGGTGGTGTGATCTGTTTGTGTGCACTGTATGGTGATGGTTTAACCCAGACACCCCCTTATGTTTTGGTATGGTCCATTGGCCTTATCGGGGGCAATGGGCGGGCGCTACGGGGATCAGTTAGTTCAGTGAATGTCGAGTTAAAGTGGACGTCAATAAATCCCGCAGTATTGGAACTCGCTGTCGTAGCATCCTCATTTGAAGTTTGAAAAACACAACAAAAACCTACGATATTTCGGCCGAAAATTGACAGCCGGAAGTTTTCTTACCTTCTGCGCATGTTTACAAGTGGCGACGAGTTCGTTCAAATCCGAACATTTCGGATTCCTCTGACATGACTAAAATAGCTCGAATATTTTTAAGTAGACAATTCAGTTGTGAGTAAGGAAGGGAGTAATATTTGATTATTGGCTGTTAATTCATTAGCTCCATGATGTGACCTGACATAGTGTCAGTGACTGTGTTCTGTTTATGCTATGAAACTTATGGAGGCAGCACCACAGGCACTGGTCTTAAAGGAATACACAAATTTGCCACACTCATAATTTACTCATGTGATTCCTCAATTAATACGCTCTCCTGGACTTAAAATTGATCATCTGGATTGCTGTAATATCATTTTCCCAATTTAACATGCAGATTTGTTAATTATTAAAACTACAATTAACATTTTCAATAACTGCACAGGATGATACATTTGCTGTTGTGAGTAGGGTTTCATGGTTGATGATGAAAACAAGATTAATTTATGCTTATCAGATTATATGTTTATTTACATTTGTGGCGCACATTTTACAACCATAAACATTTTATTCTTAGAGAAAAAAAATTGTCACTTGCCCAAGTCGGGCAAGTAATTTGGCCACTCGGGCAAGGCAAATTTTAGTGGCACTTGCCCTATGGGCAAGCAGTTTTTAAAGTTAACCGCGAACCCTGCAAGCTATTTGGAATGTTCATACAAATGATTTTTGTACTTTTATTTTTCATTGAAAGTAAAGTGTACCAGTTGGTCAATAAAAAAAACAGTCAATATGCAATTCCTGCATTTATTTTGATTTTAGTCTACGTGGGAATTTATCGTGCATTTATCGTTATCGAGGTAAAATTGCTTGATTTCTTGCGATATTGATTTGAGGTCATATCGCCCAGCCCTACTACAGCATGTATACAGTGTGAGACGTGTAGTGTTCACTTGCTCCAAGGCAATTGTTTTAGTGTATACCACATACCCAACGAATTGTGTAATTTGTATGGTGGGGTGTACACACGCGTTGCAAAAACACATGCACACACTGTCACTCACGCACTTCTGTATATAGTTTATTTCAGCACCTTTTGTCATGCTGTTTTTATTTTATAGAAGGAAAGCATTATTTTGATGTCTGAGCTGTCACAAAAGAAAAAATTGAACTGTTGAAGTCAAGTTAAGCTTGTGCTTGAAATGTTTGTTCTTAGTTTCTCAGTTTTTCGTGAGCAATGGGAATTCAGTTATATTCAAACGATGTCAGGTAAAGGCTCCATATTTTTATAGCATTATAGCACACTATTCTGTGGGCGCTAGAATTGAAGGGTTTGCGCTAGTAAAAAACTGAAGTGTATCTCTTGAGTGCTCCTTAAATATTTGCCTGTGTTGGTATATTTTATTTTGGTCGTGTCATGTTTATTCTTACGCTGAAAGAGACATGAGGTGTTTGAAAAAAATAAATGATTTTTTTTTTCCCGGTCAAAGCTACCAATGGTGTCTGTTTTTTTTCCCTCCGTGAAATGTACGAGTTATCACTTTGACGCGCACGATGTCACTTGGCTGGAGGACTGGAAACTTGCACGAACAACATTTACGTTGAAATGTAACAATGACACATATATCGACATCTAACAAACATGCATGGGCATCTAACATTGACACTTACATTGACGTCTAACATAAACCATTACAATCACATCTAACAAACACGGACATCTAACAGACACATCGACATCCATCATAAACATTTACATAGACATCTAACATAAACACATCGACATCTAACCAACCTTTACATCGACATCTTACACACATCGACATCTAACAAACATTTACATAGACATTGTTGGAATTTATCTTTAAATCAATGTTAGAATTTAATTTTAAACCAATGTAAACTCAAATTAATAATCTGACTCCAATTTGTGACTTTACCCAACTCTCATTCATCCAACAATATGCGCGCTCGTTCTGCAATAGAAAGGTATCAGGAAGCCGGCATTTTCACACACGAGTGGATTTATTCCTAACACACAAATCTACAACTTGAGTTTGGGTCCCTCTCAATACAGCTCTCTCTGTCTTCGCTGTTCAGCATTAATTTATAGACACAATATGCAAATGACACAGAGACAAAGGCATCCTGGCATGATTCTATTGGCTATGTGTATGCTGCAGTTAACTTTAGCTTGCTTCTCTTGGTCTTTCTTCAAGTGGTGGCCCCTCCTGCTTGTGGCTGAAGGGTCGAGTTTCTTGTCGACCCCTTCCCGCTCGAGGTGTCTGTCTGCGCCAGGCACCAACCTAAAACCTCCCAAACCTCACATTCTTTCACTTTCTTTTTCCAACTTCACCAGCCACCCACACAGCATTCCACAGAATAACAGTGACACAAGATGCAGGACATCGAATAAAACTAGCCAGGTTTAAACTCTTCCACTCCTTTATTCCCTCTCATGACCTCAGACAACTGAGGTCATCACTCGAACCCCTCATTTTATTGTTAAACACGAGCTAAAAATAAAACAACGAAAAATTAGTAACAACTATAAATCCATAGAAGGTGAGGTAAAGCTCAATAGAAAATTAGTAAAAAATTAAAAATCAATAGAAAATTAGTAAAACTTAAAAATCAATAGAAAATGTCATTCTAGTAGAAAATCCGTAGAAAATTTCATTTCCTCCTCATGGCCTCAGGTCGCTGAGGCCATCTACACATACTCACATCCCGGACTCCCGTAGGGCCACAGCTGTCCCCCCCCCCCCCTCCTGGGGGTCCTTCTGAGGGATCATCATGTACTGGCCACCAGGAGGGAGTGGCCCCAACGTGCGTTCAATTGTCTTAACAGTTAATGATCTGATACATGGAATACAACAACATCCACATAACACCATAATAGCGGCAAACACAGCGATAGAAATCAGTACTTATGCAATCAAGCTTTTATATTTGCCAAAGATGTTTAACCAGTCAGAGTACCAACTGGTGTCCACACCTGAGTGCTCCTTCATTTTGTCACTTAACGTGCGCAGACCCTCCAATGCCTTGGTAAGGCGACCGTCAGGAGATGTATTGTTGGGAATCAGAGTACAACACTGATCCCCAAAAATACTACACACTCCTCCTCTTTCGGCTAACACCATATCTAAGCTTATTCTGTTCTGGAATGCCATAAGAGACGTGGCAGCCAATTGCTCATGCACTGCCTGGAGTGCCGAGGTGGTGAAGTTCGCCAATCGTTGGACATTATCATCAACATAATTAATCCGGTCCACATTTTTGTTTACCGTAACAAACAGGAAAATACTCTCCCATCCTGCTGCAATTTGATCCACCAATTTATACTCGTCAGGGATCCCTCTTGGAACTCCAATTGCATCTATATACGTGGGATCTCCTGCATTCAACCATTCTTGCATGTCCCTTCTCTTCCTGTTAAGGAAGGGGATTCTTCCCCATTGTCCAACACCTTCCCACTCCATTTTGGCCAGATCTAAGGCTGTCACACTAACTGGCATGATCAGCGTTACCAGGGCGCACTTACCTGAGGCATTGGTGGGAAGCCTATCGTACAGCACTTTCTCTCCACACCACAGCCAAACATCATCACGAGCGAGAGGGATTCCTACTGGCAAAGCCACATTTTCATTACACCATGACTCCTGGAGATTTCCAATCCCAGGACCAGTCCCATTTAACTTTTAGGCAGGTGAACTTTTGTTTTGCAACTTGGGTGTCAAAAATAGGCTCTTTCTTTTTTATTCCCACATCATTCCATGGGTGTGTCCAATTAAAATTGTACCCAAGTGTTCACCTGTGTCGGTTGTTTACATTTCAGATTTAGCAGTAGTTGTTGTGTCTGTGTCAGCGTCTTACCATCATCTCGCTCTGCTCCATACCATACCATTCCATTACATGCTCCTTTCGCTCCATCACTTCTGTCATCCCGCATCCTATGTTCAAACGCAAACATCGTCCACACAAAGCACACGCCAGCAGGTAAAATAGTCAATAAGTTAAACATTTGCATCGTCATCGTCTTTGTTCAGACTCGAAAGTGTCTGACTTTGATCCAATTCATGCCATCTACACATTCCCTCTCTTGACCTGCCCGTCCGGGCGGTCAACCTCTAAGCTCAACCATGGCGGGCACAAATACTGGGGCCGGGCGCAACTGTGAGCTATGGTACCACTTTTGTCCTGTAGTTCCCAATTGGATGGCGTGTCAGGTTCTAGCCAGAACTCCAAACTGTCCTTATCAGCGAGAATGAGTCCACCTCCGGGAAAGCACCCGGAGGTTGATGTACGGAGTGATGTCCGACTCCAGTGATGCTGAGTTCACTGAGTTCAAATATCTAACTGTGTTCCGAGATTACAAATTAAGCCTCGAGCTCACGCTCCAATTTTGACTGTTAATTGACAAATTTTAAAGCAACACAAATGAAATAGTAACCATTTATGCTTAAAATAAAAAATCCCAAAACTATAATAACGCAGATACCGAATTAAACCTCTATTTTTTCTTTTTTTTTTATGGGAAGAAAAGGTGCTCTACAAGACATAGACAGCTCCAAGACCGCTGCAGTCTTCACCTCCTATTGTCTCATGATCGGCTCAATCCACCTACAGGCTGTGCCCACACTGATTCTGTCAACTGGGGGAGGGGGTAGAGACAGTAAAAACAATCGCGGAGCTGTGGAGCCGAGCCCCAAATCAGTCGGGCCCTGGGTCCACAACACCTCTAGCAGAGACACACACAGAACTACCATTTCCGAGCGACCCCTCCCTGGAAATTTTGAAATTTAGTAATGTCCCCAAAACCAAAGAATTTGTAGTCGGTGCTGAAATATGATCTCCCGATTGTGCAACAACTATGGGGTCTAGATCTCTAGTATGATGACGCTCATCAATATTCAATGCGATTTGTGGCTCGGCGAAAGTAAACAATTCATACCATTTCCGCTGTCCAGGGACAAGGCACGCGTGCGAGGCAACGCCAGTAGACATAACAAATATATAATTCTAACGCAAGATGCACTCATGACTAAATTTGGATGAGTGCATTTTTGATAAATCAAATCATGTTTGTGATCACATGTACAATGTGATATGTCAATTGGTGAATTGAAAGGGTGGCGGTTGCTAAACCACTCAGACCAGAGCAAGAACAGGGCATACCCACCGCGGGAGGATGGGAACCAGGTTTCAGAGCTGCCCTCAAATGTTTCAGTTCAGTTTAGCCACTGGGAAGGAAGAGAGCACGACATATGCTCCCTCCGACGGATGTGCAGAGTCAAGTTCAGTCCCATCCGGGAATGCCACTCGAATTCCAGTGTTCGTTCAGTCAATGGCAGTGACTCAGGCACTCTTGAGAGTCCACATGGCTCAGTGGGGGTTGCGGAAGGAGCTCATAGCTCGCCCCAATATCCAGCACCATCGAAAACTTGTCCATCCACCGTCCCCGGACTGCTAGGACCTGCTAGTCCTCGAATGCTGAAGCTCCGCTGCCCCCTGTCATGGAATGGGGTACGAGCGGGTTTGTGTCAAGTGCGTTGGGAGTGGGTAACGGTGGCGCCCCCTGCGCTGGTGGAGCTCTTTGTGACAGATATGGCACCGGAGGATGGCACATTCCAGAAAGTGGCTCGGCATGGACAGCTCATCACCCAGTGACCCCACACCCCGCAGCAAGTGCACACCCCACTCACAACCCCCGTCTGTAATCACCCATACCTCTTTTACTGCAATCCCAACCTCGTTGACTGGCCTGCTATGGACAGCAGCCAGTCTGCGGTGGCGCTGCGTCACCCGAACCTTGCCCAGAAGCAGCAGAAGTGGAAGGAGCAGCTGCCTCCTTTTTTCTTATCTCTCTTGGCCTTCTAAACCTGCAAGTACAACAATTTTAGTCACGCTCCTTAATCCAATCCCATATATTCCTTTTCTGATGTCGTGCAAAGTGTGTTCTACTTAGGCCGATTAGCATTATTTCATTCATGGACTATTTCGCCTGATGTCTGCCACTGGAAGGTGCACGCCCTTGTGGACGGCCAACTGGAACAGCTGTGTAATGTCGACATTATAGGATGGGTCACTGCCGGAAGTCTCACTCCATTCATGTCTCGCCCTGGCCACATAGACCAGGCCTGTCTCCCTTTTCCCCACCTGAAAGACACAGCAACATCGACCCCAACGGGCCAGAAATATCTGATGCACGGCACAGCCAATCTCACCTGAGGTGTCCCCATTTAGCTGGTGACCATCATGCTGGTCAGCAGATCTGGCCTCGGCCTCAAGTGAGGACAGTTCCTCTTAAATAAATTTTGTCCCGCTTGTAACTCTGTATAAACCTCTTAGTCTGGTGTCTCCTTTGTAGGAGATTTCAACCAACGTGACCTCTTTACAACGTGTGACCTCTTTACAACGTGTCGAATAAACCAATGTTGACCTTTCTGCTATCTTTACAGCTGTGAGAGCTGTTACTAACCCCTCCTTCCCCCTTGGGTAATTACAAATGTCTTATCTTCAAACTTCTTACAAGCACCCAGTATCCTGGCTTTACTAGATTACTGCCCTGCTGGGAGACGGAAAGAGCTTTGTCACTCTAAATTTGCGCCTGTCTTTTGTTTTCCTAACATTTTTCACATATGGTCAACTAAAGTTGCTTCAACATCTATTTCCCATTTGTTCTTAAATTTGAGGTATTCTATAAGTTCTTCCAAACAGTGTTTTACAATGTCTTAGTCCTAAATACAATGAACTACGATACAATGGAAAATATCAGAATAACATTCATACATCCAACATGAGACACGTGCTTGAGACCACTTCAGGGTCATTTTTGTCTGAAATATCTCCTCTACAACAACTTACCCTTGCGTTAAGTGAGTAATTTTCCATAAAAACAGTGCCACTAATTCGACATTAACTTCAAGTATCACTGCTGTGGTGCTGTATTATATGGAAAAGTCTGAACAATCCAAGAAAATTTTGCCCTATCCTGGACTGGGTGTGTGTTATCTAGTCGCGCATCCAATGTGAATATATCTTATATCTCCCTCCTTGTTGAGGAGAACCTCTGGGATGGTAGTGGTGAGGCGCTATTTGAAGCATTCTCTGGCCTTCTGGTCACACTGGTCACATGTCACCTCAAACCTGTGGACAGAACTGGACGAGTGGCACTTGCCAGTGAGAATGAGAAGGGGTAAATTATCTTCCTTTCAAAACTTTCAGTTTTGCATAAATTTTGTGTAATAACGTCAATCAATCATTCACTTGATGCTTGAATTTAATTACTCCAATCTTTCTCCAAAAACAATTTCAAAATCAATACTCGGGAGTGCAATAGGGATTCAGGTTGATCAGGCCTGTCCACCCATCGCATCCTAAGTACTGTAAGGGCTTGCCGGTGACCTCAAACAATTTTCTGTCCTGAGGCCCGTCCCTACAACATTCACTCAAACCACATATGCATACAAACACTTTTCTTTCACACTGTCATTCACCAAACGATACTTTCCAATTCCACACAGAGACCCCTCCCTTGGCGCGTCCGCCTTGATTTCACTGAGATTTGTGCTGGCAGATCCATAATTTTGCCTTAATTTAGCCAGCGTATGCCAAAATTTACAACTGTGGGTCTCTGGATTTTCCCATTCACTCCCCGTGAAGTTGTTTCTCCTCTCAAGGACGTAGCTGACGAAACTGCACCTGTGACATCAAACAGCTCATAGATGCGAATGTTAGCAGTCTGGTATTTATGGAATGATGTCATATCCTCTAAAATTGTCATGTCAGCGTTCGCGTCGTACAGTCAAAAAAAAACATCTGTCTTCCACCTTTGTCACATTTAATACACATCAGTTAATAAATCATCTACAAAACTATTTAGTCCAACTTTATATTTGGTAAACCAATCTCCAATGGCTAGATATTCCCCTTTCCAAAGATTTTCTTTCAACATGTTCATAGAATACTTCATTTAAAACTTATCCCAAAACCATCATCCCTTTGCTTAAAAAGTTAAATTTTAATAAGATTGTCGCCGCCCTGCTGTTCCTCAGGCATCCCCTGCATGTTTCAGTGTTTAACTTGTGTTCTAATTCCCTGCTAATTTGTATTTATTGTTAGGTTGAATACATATATTTTATCCCGTTCCTTACTACACTAGCACTGTAAAAAAAAAAACTGCTCCACACCTCAATGAGAGGCAGATGCCTGAAGATTAGATCAACGTCTGCAACATCGAGGGGGGTGCCGAGACACACCTCTGAAACAAAAAGACTGTGACCTTCTTTCGAGAGCACCAAAAGGCATATCTTCCTTTTCAATCAGTTAACGACTGCCATTGATGCCTGTTTTTCCTCTTGTGTCTGAAATGTTTACATGTTCCTGCTGGTGCTTCCCCCCGGGGCCAGCATGGGCGTCTCCACACTCCCCTGCTGTTCTCCGCGCATCCTCTCTCTCATTATTCACAGCCTGTTCGATCAATTGTATGGTCGCTGGTGCCATCCTTGAATCGTTATCTTTTGCATCTCAAACCATTCTGCTCCCCCCCCCATTAATGGCGCCGTCGGATCGGGCGGCGGCTCAAACACATACTGTTGCGAGTCTGGCAACTGTGGATAAATGCCTCTCAGACATTCCGTCTTTTCTTCCACTTTTTCAATCACTTCATCCTCTTTCTCTGACTTCCTCCCCCTACTTGGGAACGAGCATCTAACTTCAAAGAGCTGTTAACTCTTTGTTAGAGCACACTCATGATTTTACGATTACACCTCTACCCATTGCCTTCTGTAAAATCTTTCTCACTCTTATTTTTTCCTTTAATTTTCCAAATTCACTGTAGCCTTACCAAAGCCACTCAAACAATCAAGGTATCAAATCACAACCTACAAAGTCAGGAACCACCTATGCTCTTGCAAAGTTTTCTCATGCTCTCAAAAGCTTCATTCAATTATGATTTCATAACACCAATCTTTTTTTCTTTGTGTCATTTCCATCTGTGCATTTCATTCCAGTTACTAATTACAGTTACCTTAATAGAAAGACCATCAACTAAAGTATGAAACATAAAATATTTATTTCTTCAATTCCTCCTTACAGCAGACCCTAATTCTTATCCTTTTCATTTGTTCAAGTCACACCTCCTTCAATACTGCCTGTTTCATCATCCTCCTTTCAATGGAACATTAATTGTTCCTTTCTCTTTTCTTATTGAACTTCCAATCTCTACACTGACACAATTTCTTCTCTTTTCTCTAGCTTTCTTTCTTTCTCTTTTCTTATTTCATCCCTACTTCATGTTTTTCTTCTCTTTTTTATGTTTCATTTTTATGAATTTATCCTTAATCTCCGTGCCACACCCGAGACCACTATCACACTTACTCTCCTTCGCCATCTTGAAATCCACTCGTGTGTGTCCCAACCACTTCTTACGCAGAACAATTTTAGCCTTCACATTCACACAGCTTCCACACAGACACGTAAATCCCAGATTTTAAACCGTGTCCCGATACGTAAATCCCAGATTTTATACCGTATCTTAACCACGAATAGTTCCAAACTATTCTAGTAGGTAAATCCCAGATTTCAGACCCTACTAACGTCCACACTGTAACACTTTTTATTTTTTTTTTTTTAACTATACTACTTTACTTTTGCGCCATTAATTATGCTAGAAGGTAAATCCCAGATTTTACACCCTAATAGCGTCCAACACTTTTACGCTTACTACGTTCCGCTCCTCCTTCCTCTTATAATTTAGCGTTGCCAATGTGCAGAATTTGAAAGGGTTCTGCTTACCTTGTTTCACTGTGGGCCCAAGAGGAAAGATGGTCGGATGTGTGGCTCTTTTATACTTTATCCTTTCTCAGGTCGTCACCTGGTGTGGACGTGCGAGACCCAGTCTCATGTGGTTTTTCTCGAAGTTCCAAACTTCTTTTACCTCTCATGCATCGCGTCGGCGTCACCATAAATTGTTGGAATTTATCTTTAAATCAATGTTAGAATTTAATTTTAAACCAATGTAAACTCAAATTAATAATCTGACTCCAAAGGAGGAGCGGAACGTAGTAAGCGTAAAAGTGTTGGACGCTATTAGGGTGTAAAATCTGGGATTTACCTTCTAGCATAATTAATGGCGCAAAAGTAAAGTAGTATAGTTAAAAATAAATAAAAAGTGTAACAGTGTGGACGTTAGTAGGGTCTGAAATCTGGGATTTACCTACTAGAATAGTTTGGAACTATTCGTGGTTAAGATACGGTATAAAATCTGGGATTTACGTATCGGGACACGGTTTAAAATCTGGGATTTACGTGTCTGTGTGGAAGCAGTGTGAATGTGAAGGCTAAAATTGTTCTGCGTAAGAAGTGGTTGGGACACACACGAGTGGATTTCAAGATGGCGAAGGAGAGTAAGTGTGATAGTGGTCTCGGGTGTGGCACGGAGATTAAGGATAAATTCATAAAAATGAAACATAAAAAAGAGAAGAAAAACATGAAGTAGGGATGAAATAAGAAAAGAGAAAGAAAGAAAGCTAGAGAAAAGAGAAGAAATTGTGTCAGTGTAGAGATTGGAAGTTCAATAAGAAAAGAGAAAGGAACAATTAATGTTCCATTGAAAGGAGGATGATGAAACAGGCAGTATTGAAGAAGGTGTGACTTGAACAAATGAAAAGGATAAGAATTAGGGTCTGCTGTAAGGAGGAATTGAAGAAATAAATATTTTATGTTTCATACTTTAGTTGATGGTCTTTCTATTAAGGTAACTGTAATTAGTAACTGGAATGAAATGCACAGATGGAAATGACACAAAGAAAAAAAGATTGGTGTTATGAAATCATAATTGAATGAAGCTTTTGAGAGCATGAGAAAACTTTGCAAGAGCATAGGTGGTTCCTGACTTTGTAGTTTGTGATTTGATACCTTGATTGTTTGAGTGGCTTTGGTAAGGCTACAGTGAATTTGGAAAATTAAAGGAAAAAATAAGAGTGAGAAAGATTTTACAGAAGGCAATGGGTAGAGGTGTAATCGTAAAATCATGAGTGTGCTGTAACAAAGAGTTCACAGCCCTTTGAAGTCAGATGCTCGTTCCCAAGTAGGGGGAGGAAGTCAGAGAAAGAGGATGAAGTGATTGAAAAAGTGGAAGAAAAGACGGAATGTCTGAGAGGCATTTATCCACAGTTGCCAGACTCGCAACAGTATGTGTTTGAGCCGCCGCCCGTTCCGACGGCGCAATTAATGGCCCCGTAGTCACCTTGGGGGGGCAGAATGGTTTGAGATGCAAAAGATAACGATTCACGGATGGCACCAGTGACCATACAATTGATCGAACAGGCTGTGAATAATGAGAGAGAGGGTGCACGGAGAACAGCTGGGGAGTGTGGAGACGCCCGTGCTGGCCCCGGGGGGGGGGAAGCACCAGCAGGAACATGTAAATTGTAAACATTTCAGACACAAGAGGAAAAACAGGCATCAATGGCAGTCGTTAACTGATTGAAAAGGAAGATATGCCTTTTGGTGCTCTCGAAAGAAGGTCACAGTCCTTTTGTTTCAGAGGTGTGTCTCGGCACCCCCCCTCGATGTTGCAGACGTTGATCTAATCTTCAGGCATCTGCCTCTCCTTGAGGTGTTCTCATGTGGTCGAGCATGGGTCGCACTGTGGAGCAATTTTTTTTGCAGTGCTAGTGTAGTAAGGTACGGGATAAAATATATGTATTCAACCTAACAATAAATACAAATTAGCAGGGAATTAGAACACAAGTTAAACACTGAAACATGCAGGGGATGCCTGAGGAACAGCAGGGCGGCGACAATCTTATTAAAATTTAAATTTTTAAGCAAAGGGATTATGGTTTTGGGATAAGTTTTAAGTGAAGTATTCTATGAACATGTTGAAAGAAAATCTTTGGAAAGGGGAATATCTAGCCATTGGAGATTGGTTTACCAAATATAAAGTTGGACTAAATAGTTTTGTAGTTGATTTATTAACTGATGTGTATTAAATGTGACAAAGGTGGAAGACAGATGTTTTTTTGACTGTACGACGCGAACACTGACATGACAATTTTAGAGGACATGACATCATTCCATAAATACCAGACTGCTAACATTCGCATCTATGAGCTGTTTGATGTCACAGGTGCAGTTTCGTCAGCTACGACCAGGAGAGGAGAAACAACTTCACGGGGAGTGAATGGGAAAATCCAGAGACCCACAGTTGTAAATTTTGGCATACGCTGGCTAAATTAAGGCAAAATTATGGATCTGCCAGCACAAATCTCAGTGAAATCAAGGCGGACGCGCCAAGGGAGGGGTCTCTGTGTGGAATTGGAAAGTATCGTTTGGTGAATGACAGTGTGAAAGAAAAGTGTTTGTATGCATATGTGGTTTGAGTGAATGTTGTAGGGACGGGCCTCAGGACAGAAAATTGTTTGAGGTCACCGGCAAGCCCTTACAGTACTTAGGATGCGATGGGTGGACAGGCCTGATCAACCTGAATCCCTATTGCACTCCCGAGTATTGATTTTGAAATTGTTTTTGGAGAAAGATTGGAGTAATTAAATTCAAGCATCAAGTGAATGATTGATTGACGTTATTACACAAAATTTATGCAAAACTGAAAGTTTTGAAAGGAAGATAATTTACCCCTTCTCATTCTCACTGGCAAGTGCCACTCGTCCAGTTCTGTCCACAGGTTTGAGGTGACATGTGACCAGTGTGACCAGAAGGCCAGAGAATGCTTCAAATAGCGCCTCACCACGCCCATCCCGGAGGTTCTCCTCAACAAGGAGGGAGATATAAGATATATTCACATTGGATGCGCGACTAGATAACACACACCCAGTCCAGGATAGGGCAAAATTTTCTTGGATTGTTTAGACCTTTCCATATAATACAGCACCACAGCAGTGATACTTGAAATTAATGTCGAATTAGTGGCACTGTCTTTATGGAAAATTACTCACTTAACGCAAGGGTAGGTTGTTGTAGAGGAGATATTTCAGACACAAATGACCCTGAATGTTATTCTGATATTTTCCATTGTATCGTAGTTCATTGTATTTAGGACTAAGACATTGTAAAACACTGTTTGGAAGAACTTATAGAATACCTCAAATTTAAGAGCAAATGGGAAATAGATGTTGAAGCAACTTTAGTTGACCATATGTGAAAAATGTTAGGAAAACAAAAGACAGGCGCAAATTTAGAGTGACAAGGATCTTTCTGTCTCCCAGCAGGGGCACTAAATTAGTGAAGCCAGGATACTGGGTGCTTGTAAGAAGTTTGAAGATAAGACATTTGTAATTACCCAAGGGGGAAGGAAGTGTTAGTGACAGCTCTCACAGCTGTAAAGATAGCAGAAAGGTCAACATTGGTTTATTTGACACGTTGTAAAAAGGTCACGTTGGTTGAAATCTCCTACAAAGGAGACACCAGACTAAGAGGTTTATACAGAGTTACAAGCGGGACAAAATTTATTTAAGAGGAACTGTCCTCACTTGAGGCCGAGGCCAGATCTGCTGACCAGCATGATGGTCACCAGCTAAATGGGGACACCTCAGGTGAGATTGGCCGTGCCGTGTATCAGATATTTCTGGCCCGTTGGGGTCGATGTTGCTGTGTCTTTCAGGTGGGGAAGGGGGAGACAGGCCTGGTCTATGTGGCCAGGGCGAGACGTGAATAGAGTGAGACTTCCGGCAGTGACCCATCCAATAATGTCGACATTACACAGCTGTTCCAGTTGGCCGTCCACAAGGGCGTGCCCCTCCCAGTGGCAGAAATCAGGCGAAATAGTCCATCAATGAGAAATGCTACTCGGGCTAAGTAGAACACATTTTGTACATAATTTTGCACGACATCAGAAAAGGAAAATATGGGATTGGATTAAGGAGCGTGACTAAAATTGTTGTACTTGCAGGTTTAGGAGGCCAAGAGAGATAAGAAAAAAGGAGGCAGCTGCTCCTTCCACTTCTGCTGCTTCTGGGCAAGGTTCGGGTGACGCAGCGCCACAGCAGACTGGCTGCTGTCCATAGCAGGCCAGTCAACGAGGTTGGGATTGCAGTAACAGAGGTATGGGTGGTTACAGACGGGGGTTGTGAGTGGGGTGTGCACTTGCTGCGGGGTGTGGGGTCACTGGGTGATGAGCTGTCCATGCCGAGCCACTTTCTGGAATGTGCCATCCTCCGGTGCCATATCTGTCACAAAGAGCTCCACCAGCGCAGGGGGCGCCACCGTTACCCACTCCCAACGCACTTGACACAAACCCGCTCGTACCCCATTCCATGACAGGGGGCCGCGGAGCTTCAGCGTTCGAGGACTAGCAGGTCCTAGCATTCCGGGGACGGTGGATGGACAAGTTTTCGATGGAGCTGGATATTGGGGCGAGCTATGAGCTCCTTCCGCAACCCCCACTGAGCCATGTGGACTCTCAAGAGTGCCTGAGTCACTGCCATTGACTGAACGAACACTGGAATTCGAGTGGCATTCCCGGATGGGACTGAACTTGACTGTGCACATCCGTCGGAGGGAGCATATGTCGTGCTCTCTTCCTTCCCAGTGGCTAAACTGAACTGAAACATTTGAGGGCAGCTCTGAAACCTGGTTCCCATCCTCCCGCGGTGGGTATGCCCTGTTCTTGCTCTGGTCTGACTGGTTTAGCAACCGCCACCCTTTCAATACACCAGGTTTATCAAAAATGCACTCATCCAAATTTAGTCATGAGTGCATCATGCGTTAGAATTATATATTTGTTATGTCTACCAGCGTTGCCTCGCACGCGTGCCTTGTCCCTGGGCAGCGGAAATGGTATGAATTGTTTACTTTCGCCGAGCCACAAATCGCATTGAATATTGATGCGCGTCATCATACTAGAGATCTAGACCCCATAGTTGTTGCACAATCGGGAGATCATATTTCAGCACCGACTACAAATTCTTTGGTTTTGGGGACATTACTAAATTTCAAAATTTCCAGGGAAGGGTCGCTCGGAAATGGTAGTTCTGTGTGTGTCTCTGCTAGAGGTGTTGTGGACCCAGGGCCCGACTGATTTGGGGCTCGGCTCCACAGCTCCGCGATTGCTTTTACTGTCTCTACCCCCTCCCCCTGTTGACAGAATCAGTGTGGGCACAGCCTGTAGGTGGATTGAGCCAATCATGAGACAATAGGAGGTGAAGACTGCAGCGGTCTTGGAGCTGTCTATGTCTTGTAGAGCACCTTTTCTTCCCATAAAAAAAAGAAAAAATAGAGGTTTAATTCGGTATCTGCGTTATTATAGTTTTGGGATTTTTTATTTTAAGCATAAATGGTTACTATTTCATTTGTGTTGCTTTAAAATTTGTCAATTAACAGTCAAAATTGGAGCGTTAGCTCGAGGCTTAATTTGAAATCTCGGGACACAGTTAGATATTTGAACTCAGTGAACTCAGCATCACTGGAGTCGGACATCACTCCGTACATCAACCTCCGGGTGCTTTCCCGGAGGTGGACTCAATCTCGCTGATAAGGACAGTTTAGAGTTCTGGCTAGAACCTCACACGCCATCCAATTGGGAACTACGGGACAAAAGTGGTACCATAACTCACAGTTGCGCCCGGCCCCAGTATTTGTGCCCGCCAAGGTTGAGCTTAGAGGTTGACCGCCCGGACGGGCAGGTCAAGAGAGGGAATGTGTAGATGGCATGAATTGGATCAAAGTTAGACACTTTCGAGTCTGAACAAAGACGATGACGATGCAAATGTTTAACTTATTGACTATTTTGCCTGCTGGCGTGTGCTTTGTGTGGACGATGTTGGCGTTTGAACATAGGATGCGGGATGACAGAAGTGATGGAGCGAAAGGAGCATGTAATGGAATGGTATGGTATGGAGCAGAGCGAGATGATGGTAAGACGCTGACACAGACACAACAACTACTGCTAAATCTGAAATGTAAACAACCGACACGGGTGAACACTTGGGTGACAATTTTTAATTGGACACACCCATGGAATGATGTGGGAATAAAAAAGAAAGAGCCTATTTTTGACACCCAAGTTGCAAAACAAAAGTTCACCTGCCTAAAAGTTAAATGGGACTGGTCCTGGGATTGGAAATCTCCAGGAGTCATGGTGTAATGAAAATGTGTCTTTGCCAGTAGGAATCCCTCTCGCTCGTGCTGATGTTTGGCTGTGGTGTGGAGAGAAAGTGCTGTACGATAGGCTTCCCACCAATGCCTCAGGTAAGTGCGCCCTGGTAACGCTGATCATGCCAGTTAGTGTGACAGCCTTAGATCTGGCCAAAATGGAGTGGGAAGGTGTTGGACAATGGGGAAGAATCCCCTTCCTTAACAGGAAGAGAAGGGACATGCAAGAATGGTTGAATGCAGGAGATCCCACGTATATAGATGCAATTGGAGTTCCAAGAGGGGTCCCTGACGAGTATAAATTGGTGGATCAAATTGCGGCAGGATGGGAGAGCCTTTTCCTGTTCGTTACAGTAAACAAAAATGTGGACCGGATTAATTATGTCCACTATAATGTCCAACGATTGGCGAACTTCACCACCTCGGCACTCCAGGCAGTGCATGAGCAATTGGCTGCCACATCTCTGATGGCATTCCAAAATAGAATGGGCTTAGATATGGTGTTGGCTGAAAGAGGAGGAGTGTGTAGTATTTTTGGGGATCAGTGTTGTACTCTGATTCCCAACAATACATCTCCTGACGGTCGCCTTACCAAGGCATTGGAGGGTCTGCGCACGTTAAGTGACAAAATGAAGGAGCACTCAGGTGTGGACACCAGTTGGTACTCTGACTGGTTAAACATCTTTGGCAAATATAAAAGCTTGATTGCATCAGTACTGATTTCTATCGCTGTGTTTGCCGCTATTATGGTGTTATGTGGATGTTGTTGTATTCCATGTATCAGATCATTAACTGTTAAGACAATTGAACGCACGTTGGGGCCACTCCCTCCTGGTGGCCAGTACATGATGATCCCTCAGAAGGACCCCCAGGAGGGGGGGGGGCAGCTGTGGCCCTACGGGAGTCCGGGATGTGAGTATGTGTAGATGGCCTCAGCGACCTGAGGCCATGAGGAGGAAATTAAATTTTCTACGGATTTTCTACTAGAATGACATTTTCTATTGATTTTTAAGTTTTACTAATTTTCTATTGATTTTTAATTTTTACTAATTTTCTATTGAGCTTTACCTCACCTTCTATGGATTTATAGTTGTTACTAATTTTTCGTTGTTTGATTTTTAGCTCGTGTTTAACAATAAAATAAGGGGTTCGAGTGATGACCTCAGTTGTCTGAGGTCATGAGAGGGAATAAAGGAGTGGAAGAGTTTAAACCTGGCTAGTTTTATTCGATGTCCTGCATCTTGTGTCACTGTTATTCTGTGGAATGCTGTGTGGGTGGCTGGTGAAGTTGGAAAAAGAAAGTGAAAGAATGTGAGGTTTGGGAGGTTTTAGGTCGGTGCCTGGCGCAGACAGATACTTCGAGGGGGAAGGGATGCACAAGAAACTGGACCCTTCAGCCACAAGCAGGAGGGGCCACCACTTGAAGAAAGACCAAGAGGAGCAAGCTAAAGTTAACTGCAGCATACACATAGCCAATAGAATCATGCCAGGATGCCTTTGTCTCTGTGTCATTTGCATATTGTGTCTATAAATTAATGCTGAACAGCGAAGACAAAGAGAACTGTATTGAGAGGGACCCAAACTCAAGTTGTAGATTTGTGTGTTAGGAATAAATCCACTCGTGTGTGAAAATGCCGGCTTCCTGATACCTTTCTATTGCAGAACGAGCGCGCATATTGTTGGATGAGTGAGAGTTGGGTAAAGTCACAAATTGGAGTCAGATTATTAATTTGAGTTTACATTGGTTTAAAATTAAATTCTAACATTGATTTAAAGATAAATTCCAACAACATATACAGAGACACAAGGTACAACAGCATATTTTTGGTACAAATTGAACCCGATATGTTAGCTACCTCGTTCGACTTAAAGGGTTAGCGAACTTGTTATGGTGGTTGAGGCGTGGTGGCTACCCAGCTCGTGTAGTGTATATTAAACTTAAGTTAATAATTTATGACCAGTAAACACGGATGTTGTAACGCAAAACAATGTTCAAATGTTAGTTTTTTTTCAACACATTTCATGAGAAAAAGCCCTACTTGTCTGTGAGAAATGTATGTTGTAGACCCATTATATAACACAATATTACACAATTTTACATTGGAATTTCATTTAATAAAACATTGACAATTATCTTTACAAACACTGTGTATGATTCATCTTTTCATTTGTTGTTCAATGAGCGAAACAGTGGCGATCAAAACAGTGCAAATTAAATGACATTTTATAGGTATCTGGCTGCAAAACAGTGAACCCTCGCTACTTCGCGGTTCACCTTTCGCGGGTTCAGTGCTTCGCGGGTCTAAAAAATATTCGGGGGCATTGTAGTTTCGCCGAGCGGCACGACGGGGCGCTGGAGTGGTTAGACGGCCGGCGTGCGCCGAAGAAGAAAATGGGCGAAGAGGAGAGTGGACGAAGAAGAGCACGTTCCCCCGGGCACGATTTGGGGCGACGTTTCGCGCGGTTCGGACCGTACCAGAGCTCCGGCCAGCGTGCGTGGCAGTTAAGCCGAAGAGGAACAACTTCCGCCCGGGCACTAGCGGGGCGACATTTCGCTCCGTTCGGGACTGTGCGAGAGCTCCGGAGGAGACCGGCCGGCGTGCGTGGTAGTTAAGCCGAAGAGGAACACCTTCCGCCCGGGCATGAGCGGAGCGCGAGGCTGTCAGTTATGAATGAATAAATGAAGAATGCCACCTTTCATTTCACAGGGCACACCGGACGGCGTACCAGCAGGTAAAAGTCGAAGTAATTAAATAAATACAAAAAGAAGTAATTGAATAAATACAAAAATAATGGCTGGGGAATAAAAAAATAAGTTTTAATAATTTTTTTTTTTTTTTTTGTTATAACATGAATTTCACTCTCTCTCTCTCTACCCGTATATATTTATATATATATATATATATATTATTATTTTATTTATTTATTTTTTTTAAGCATTTTTGAAGGTGCGCCGCTACTTCGCACTTTTTTTTTTTAAGCATTTTTGAAGGTGCGCCGCTACTTCGCACTTTTTTTTTTTAAGCATTTTTTAAGGTGCGCCGCTACTTCGCGGATTTTCAGTTTTCGCGGGTGGTCTCGGTCCCCATTAACCGCGATAACCGAGGGTTCACTGTAGTAAGTTACATTCTAATTTACATTTACAGGTAATGGAAATGACTACTGGTAACCTCAATTTAACTGTATTTCAGTCAGAATGCCTCAAACATCATAAAAAAATAAAACGTTGAGTATTATTTCTCCTTCAAAATGTCAGAAGAAATACTCTATAATGGCCTGACGACATTAACATAGCTTATACTATATAGCAGGGGTGGGAAAACTTTTTTATTGGCGGGCCACAATGGGTTCTAAAATTTGACAGATGGGCTGGACCAGGAGCAGATGGATGGAGCATTTTGGTAAAAAAAATACATTTAATTTTAAATGAAAGTGAACAAAAGCTTGTCTTTGAAAAACCACACTATTTTGAAAATAAAACATTAACAAGGTTTATTTTTTTTTTTTTCAAATTCGGCGGGCCGGATTAAAACGTTTAACGGGCCGCATGTGGCCCCCGGGCCGTAGTTTTCTCACGTCGGTATATAGCATAGCGGCATAGGTTCCCTCGTCAACATCAAGTGAGTTACCCTCTTACCAAGACCAAAATACGGGGCTCCCCATTTCCCGGTCACTTCTCCAGACCCCAACAGTCACCCTCGTTGCGAGAACTTGGAGATTCGATGTTTATTTTTTTTCGCTTCTTCAACTTCGTGTCTGATTCTTTTCTCTTCTCTGGCTCCAGGATTCCGCTGTCAATCAGATGACGATTGAGGCGGGACTTCCGGTTCAAAGTCACCCTCAGAGTTTGCAACCATTTGAGATGGCTTCTGTGGTAATAACAACTGTCATAGGTGCAATTTGCTCTATAAAGCATTAAAAAAATAATAATAATAATAAATTACAAAAAATAGTCAAGTACAGCACTCGTCTCATAAACTAGGTAAGAATTCAACGTTACTAACGTTGCTACACTATAAAGAGTGTTTTACTCACTAGCTAAACCCAGTTTGCTTAAACTGATCGTACACTGGACTAAATCTTACCGTTGTCTTTTCACAAATGGATTATGAAATTGTTGCAGAAATTGTTTTGCAGTGACGGTGTGGCGGTCCACGTTTGGGAGGGGGGCCGGGCAGTTATCTGATTGCTTACAGGTTCGCGTCCTCACCAACCAGGCACTACTCCCGAGAAGGTGGGCGTCGGCTCCTGCGCACCGGTAACACATCAGCAGCAATCAAGGGCTGCATAAGAACCAGCCGCGCCAGGAGCCAGACGCCGGATTATCTCGTCAACTTCCGTGGTACTGGCTCATGTCCCGTTACGCTGCTTGCTCGCCCGATCCTGTGTCCCCTCGTGCCTGTCTGACCTCTGTGCTTTCGTGCTTCCCTTCCAGCCGTCCGAGCCTGTCCGGATCGGAGCTGCCCGCGCCCGCTCCCGAGCTCCTGACCGCCGATCACCCCGCCAACGCTCCCCGCCTCACGCCGCGCTCCGGCTTGTTCCACACCGCGCCGCCGCGCCAGGAGCCAGACACCGGATTATCTCGTTAACTTCCGTGGTACTGGCTCATGTCCCGTTACGCTGCTTGCTCGCCCGATCCTGTGTCCCCTCGTGCCCCGCCGCGCCTCCGCCAGCCCGCCAGCGACTCCGAGCACCTACCGCTCCCGCGCCTCCGCCAGCCCGCCAGCGTCTGCGAGCACCTGCCGCTCGACCGCCTGCCCGATCCTCCGCGCTTCCACAGCCACGCTATCGGCTCGACCCTCCGCGCCTCCCTCTCCCTCAATAAACCCTACTTCCACCATATCCGTCGCTCCTGGGTCCTCCTCACCTCACACTCGGTTCAGAGAACCGCGACAGAATAATCCGGACAATTCAATGGACCCAGCGACCCCGGATTCCCTCGGAGAGGCGCTCGCCCTCCAGGGCAGCCAGCTCGAGCGCCATGAGAGGATGCTACAGGAGTTCCCGGGCTCCTTCCAGGCCATCCATTGCCAGCTCGCGCACCTCTCCAATCAGGTGGGCTCTCTCGCTTCCCTCTCCGACCTTCCGTCCGGCGCATCCCCGGTCCCTCCTGCTCCCGCTACGTCGTACGCGGGCGGTCGGGAGCCCCACGTTCCCACGCCCGAGCCCTACTCCGGGGACTTAGGCGGGATCCCGTCACCCAGCAAGCCCACCCCTGTGCTTTCTTCTCTAGGCGCCTGTCTCCAGCCGAGCGGAATAACGACGTGGGCAACCGGGAACTGCTGGCGGTGGTGTGGGCTCTCCAAGAGTGGCGACACTGGCTCGAGGGCACCCCGACCCCCTTCCTGGTGTGGACCGACCATAAAAACCTGGCCTACCTGCAATCCGCCAAGAGGCTGAACCCCCGCCAGGCGCGCTGGAACCTGTTCCTAAGCCGGTTTAACTTCACTCTCTCTTTCCGACCAGGCTCCAACAACGGTAAGGCGGACGCCCTCTCACGCCTGTTCTCGCCCCCCGCCAGCCAGGAGACGCCCGAACCCATCCTACCCTCCTCCTGCCTCCTGGGAGCGGCCACCTGGGGGATCGAGCGGGTCGTCCGGGAGGCTCAGCAAGAACAGCCAGACCCCCGACCTGGTCCCTCCGACCGCCTGTTCATGCCCGAGGTCGCGCGGTCCCAGGTACTCCAATGGGGGCACTCGTCTTCACTCACGTGCCATCCGGGCGTGGCACGCACCCTCCGCTTCCTCCAACAGCGCTTCTGGTGGCCCCGTATGGCAAAAGACACCCGCGAGTTCGTGTTGGCCTGCTCCGTCTGTGCCCGTGGAAAAGCCTCCCATTCGGTCCCGGCCGGCCTCCTCCATCCCCTGCCCGTCCCGAGCCGTCCTGAGCCGTCCCTGGTCCCACATCTCCCTCGACTTCGTCACCGGTCTGCCCCCCTCCAACGGGCACACCGTCATCCTAACCCTCGTCGACCGCTTTTCCAAGTGCGTCCACTATGTCCCCCTTCCCAAGCTGCCCTCCGCTCTGGAGACAGCGAAACTCCTGACCCAACACGTCTTCCGACCCCATGGGATCCCGGAAGACATCGTGTCCGACCGGGGCCCCCAGTTCTCCTCGCAGGTCTGGAGGGAGTTCTGCAAGGCAGTGGGGGCCACTGCAAGCCTCTCTTCCGGCTACCATCCACAGTCCAACGGCCAGACCGAGCGGGCCAACCAGGACCTCGAAGCCGCCCTTCGGTGCGTGGTGGCCCGCAACCCGGACTCGTGGAGCGAGGCCCTTCCCTGGATCGAGTACGCCCACAACTCCCTCTCGTCCGCCGCGACAGGTATGTCACCATTTATGGCCTGCTTTGGTTACCAGCCCCCTCTATTCAAGGAGCAGGAGCATGCCGTGGCCGTTCCCTCCGTGGAAGAGCATCTCCGCCGAATCCGAGGGGTCTGGGCCGAGGTGAAGGCCGCCCTCACTCGCACCGCCCAGAGAAACAAACGCTTGGCTGACCGTCACCGAGCCCCAGCCCCGGACTACAAGCCAGGTCAGATGGTGTGGCTCTCATCCCGCGACCTTCCCCTCCAGGCTGACGCACGTAAGCTGGCTCCTCGGTTCATCGGTCCCTTCCCGATCGTAAAGATCATAAACCCGTGCTCTGTCCGGCTGAAGCTTCCCGACTCCCTTAAAATCCACCCTACCTTCCATGTCTCCCTGCTCAAGCCCGTCTCCTCCAGCCCGCTAAGCCCTCCGGCCGTCGCCCCTCCACCCCCCCTGATGATCGACGACCACCCGGCGTACACCGTGTCGAAGGTCCTGGATGTGCGGCGCCGAGGGAGAGGCTTCCAGTACCTCGTGGACTGGGAGGGGTACGGTCCGGAGGAGCGCTCTTGGATCTCCCGCAAGCTCTTTTTGAACGACGCCCCCATCAGGGAGTTCTATGCCTTGCACCCGGACAAGCCGGGTAGGACGCCAGGAGGCGTCCGTTGAGGGGGGGGTACTGTGGCGGTCCATGTTTGGGAGGGGGGCCGGGCAGTTATCTGATTGCTTACAGGTTCGCGTCATCACCAACCAGGCACTCCTCCCGAGAAGGTGGGCGTCGGCTCCTGCGCACCGGTAACACATCAGCAGCAATCAAGGGCTGCATAAGAACCAGCCGCGCCAGGAGCCAGACGCCGGATTATCTCGTCAACTTCCGTGGTATTGGCTCATGTCCCGTTACGCTGCTTGCTCGCCCGATCCTGTGTCCCCTCGTGCCTGTCTGACCTCTGTGCTTTCGTGCTTCCCTTCCAGCCGTCCCGAGCCTGTCCGGATCGGAGCTGCCCGCGCCCGCTCCCGAGCTCCTGACCGCCGATCGCCCCGCCAACGCTCCCCGCCTCACGCCGCGCTCCGGCTTGTTCCACACCGCGCCCGCCGCGCCTCCACCAGCCCGCCAGCGACTCCGAGCACCTACCGCTCCCGCGCCTCCGCCAGCCCGCCAGCGTCTGCGAGCACCTGCCGCTCGACCGCCTGCCCGATCCTCCGCGCTTCCACAGCCACGCTATCGGCTCGACCCTCCGCGCCTCCCTCTCCCTCAATAAACCCTACTTCCACCATATCCGTCGCTCCTGGGTCCTCCTTACCTCACACTCGGTTCAGAGAACCGCGACAGACGGAGGGCAAGTTTTATAAGGTTCGTTCATCGGGAAGGTTTTATATTAGACAAGGATGGTCTTGCTCTTCGGATTTTTTTTTTTATTTATAAAAGGCCGAGCATTTGCATTTGCGCTCAGACTGTGTTGCACAGTGCACACGAACCAAAAGCTCTAAAGAAAACACAATACCCGATCCAAACGGAGGGACGTGTTATCTTTATCTTCCACACCGCCTATCTTGTACTGGCTTGCAGGGAGGTGCTGCCACCTATCCCGTCTGACTTTGGGCGAAATGCGGGAGGGACGACCTGAACAGAGAAATACAAAAAGAAGCAGTACAGCGTCAGTGTAACTCCTTACGGGATAATATCCTCATCGCATAAACAAGGTAAGAATTTCACGGTATGCATTTTTGTGAACTATAAAGCGTGCTTTACTGACTGTAGCGACGTCGAGTTAGCCTAAATGTATCGTGCATTGGACTAAATCTAGCAAATTAGAATTATACGATTTGTTCTTCGGGAAGGTTTTATATTAGAGGAGGAATTAAGATCTTGCCCTTCGGACATTTTTTGTGATAAATGGCCGAGCATTTGCGCACAGTATTAGTCCACGAAACAAGAAATACCCATGTACAAATAACTTGCAATTATAATAGTTGGAGCTGTAACAAAGTGTTTTTCATACGGTGTTGTATAAATTAGCAGGAAATTAGAACACAAATTAAAACACGTACAGTAGATACAAGAAGAACAACGACAGTCACATGTTGAGTCGAAAGCTAAAGAATAAAAATGTGTCCTCAAAACGTTTTAAAAGTGGACAGAGAGGGGGCTTGCCTAACATTCAATGGAGAGTCAGGGAATGGACTCCGAGTGCAAGTTTCAGGCCATCTATCTCAAGAAAGAGCTTCTGATGCACCTCAAACGGGTACTGCAAATTTAGTAAGTTCAGCGCATAGTTAATTCCCATGAGCAGGAGACTGGCAACATTTCCACAACCTCATTTTCTTAAGCAACAATGGAAACAGAGGCATGGGATGTGTCTTCTTGTCCCTCACTTGCTTGGAAGACATAGAGTACGTGTGTCAAACTCAAGGCCCGGGGGCCAGATCTGGCCCACAACCTAATTTTATGTGGCCCGCAAAGGGCAAATCATCTGCATCAACTTCCTGTTTCTAGCATATTTTCTTCACAACAACACTGAGATATGAGATATTGCCAATTATTTGTTACCAATCCTCCCCTTTTAAAATAAATTTAAAAATTGTTGAACAATTACTTACTAGCTTCTGATTTCAAAACTGGCTTTCCAATCAATTTATATGGGTTCACAGTCATACCGGCCCTCTGAGGGAAACCACAACTACGATGTGGCCCGTTGTCAGGTTTAAAAAGGTCCTGACGCCTTCTTAGACTGAATTAAATGCATAGAACCAGAGGAATAACCAGGGAAGGTTATGTCTTTTTTCCATCGCGGATGGGAGGAGAAGCCAGGAGGTGAAATAGGCGTCTTGCCAGTTCAATTTCCCGCACTCTCTCTGACTTCTTCGCCCATCCCTCTGGACTTTATTCAAAGAAAAACGAAACTTATGGAAAGTGAAACTTAAACAAGCGTGTGGGTGTGCGCATGTGTGCTGAAGCAATGATGTGCGTCTCTGTGAGTGTGTGTGTAATTATCATTGATACAAATAGTGTATAAAAATCATGATTAAAAATACACAAACTATTTACATACTCTCACACCCGTCCACAAAAATGAGTTTGACACCCCTGACATAGACCTTCAGGACTTGCTTGGCCTGGTCCTCTTTTGCTTGTTCTCTGCTGACTTCCTGAAAGAGCATATACATCCATGGTTAGGTGCATAATGTCCCAAATTTGTGTTTGCTTTTTATAGTTCTGAATATCACTGTCTTCAGGCAGTATCCAGGAAGCTCCAGAATCTTCACCTTCCAGGAGACTTCCAATGGCACGTTTTTGCAATCATTAACACTGCATCATCCAAAGAGAGCAAACCATTTTCAACATTTGAGATTGGTCAGTAATATTTACAAGTAACACCCACTCGTGTGGATTGACCAATAGATTAGATCTAGAAAAACATGAAATTACTCAAATTATGACAACATGTTTCAGCCGGACACCAGTGATATGTGACAGTATTTGCAATCTGCATTACATGTTTATAACAGCATATATGAGAATCAAAAAATAAATAAAAAGGGCAATGAAAACGGAAATTAAAATAGAAACCTCAACCTCAAGGATATGATTTTTGTAGAAATCTCAAAATCGAAACTTTGGACCTTCTGATTTATTTAGTCAATTACCCGAAAGTAACCTTTGCCAAATGCCAACCCTTTAGCCAGAGCAGGTCACATACTGGCAGCAATTAATTTATTTGAATATTGTGACAAATAAAAATGTTTGCTGCACAGTCTATGAGTTAATTGCATCTTTAAAAACGTAATACTGTTGTAATTTACCTGGTAGTCCGTGATGAGTTCCTCTGCAGACTGTCCGAGGAATTTCATCAAGGAATGGATTATGCCCTCCCTTCCAGCTTCAACATTTTGCTATTTAAAAAGACACAAGATGATTAAGTGTCTTAAATAAATAAAAGCTCACATATGCATTGCTTACATCCCAAAAAGTGCATCTAAACTTTAAATAAAAAAAATAGCAAGATATCCAGAAGCTCTAACAGATCTTTTATTGTTTTATTCTGTTAATGCTTGTGATGGATTTATCCAAAATAGTTTGATGCAAATTCTATTTGCAGTAATAAAACACAACCCTCTTACATGACTGAGTGAACTGAGCATAGGTCTTATTTCAGTGCCAGTAACTCGGCCTTTTTTTCCAAGTATCTCCTTCAATTCCAGGGTGTAAAGTTCCAGCTTGGTTAGCCAGGTTCTCTCAAGTTGAACATATCTAATTTGTTTGAACTCTTTCTTAATCTGAAACATTTTTCCCTCAATTAGAACATTTTCAAAATTAAGAAATCTAAATCACGATTTAAATTTTGATTAATCGTCCAGCACTAGAAGATACAGCAGCAGGTATTACTCCTCCTCTAAAATAATAAAGGCAGTACAATCATCACTTAATTTGACACAGAGTTTGGATTAATTGCTGGACTATGGGCTGATATTTGTCCCACTTGAAACTAAATCTGAATATTGGTTATTTGAATGTGAATTGCTTAACTTTGATATTTGAATTGAAACCTGAATGTTTTGAATTGAACACTGAATTATTGAATTGAAAAACTGAATTCGAATTACATAAATTGTATATTTTTAATTTGAATCTGAATTTTTCTATCAGAATTTTTTTGTTAAGAACTATATCCCAATAAACTTGAATGTAGGACTTTAAAATGCGTTTTTAATTCCTCAAAAAAAAGGGCTCCTCACCAAAAATTCAATACTGCATATGCTCAAATTCAGTTTACTAAGTAAAAATTCAAGACTCAGTGACAGACATACGGGAGCTTTAGGGTGCCTCAAGGATGTGCAATGGATTCCAATCACCTTCCACCTATCACATCAACCCCCCATCCTTCAGCAGATCCACTGGCTTCCAGTCAATCAACAAATCATTTTCAAAATTCTTCTATATATTTTCAAATCTATGGCTGGCGACCAGTTCAGGGTGTAGTGCGCCTTTCGCCCGTAGTCAGCTGGGATAGGCTCCAGCACCCTCCCGTGACCCTGTACCGGATAAGCGGTGTGGATAATGACATGACACATGACTTTCAAATCTCTTCACAACCTCGCCCCTCCCTACCTTTCAGACATCATCCATATTCCCACTCCATCCCGCGCTCTCCGGTCTTCATCCTCCTCACTCCACCCCTTGCCTGCCACCATGGGGGACAGAGCCTTCAGCGATTCTGTTCTCCAGCTCTGGAACTCTCTCCACCTGACCTCTGTAATTGCACCACCCTCCCTGTGTTTAAAACTAAACTCAAAACCAATCTGTTCCGCCTTAATTACTCTCTCCAATTCCAGATATGTCCCTCATCCACTTTATTGTATTTTATCCTGCTTGTTTTACGTGTTGGTGTTTCTACCCGTATTTGTGTTTTTACTTTCGTATTTTACTCTGTACAGCGTCCTTGAGTGTCCTGAAAGATGCTTCCAAATCAAATTTATATATATATATATATATATATATATATATATATATATATATAAACACACACACACACATATATGTTGGTTTTTTTTTTTTCATGGTGGAAAAAAATTTCATCTAAATACCTCTAATGAATTTGTCTTTTATCATGGTGGTCTGTAGGATGAATTGGATCAAGAGCCTGCCAAGTGCACCATGGTGGTGTTTGTTGTCCGGGAGGAAGAGGATCTTCAGCCACCACATTACATCGGGGCAGTTATTGCAGGTGTGAAGGTTCTTTGTCAGTTGCCATCTCTTGCACATACATGTGTCATGCTGTTTGGCCTCATCTCTCCACTAAACCTGTCTTACCTAAGTAAGTTAAAACACGCTTTTGATGCACCACAAAAAAATACTCATGGAGATAGAACCAAACAAATTGACACGAATAGTGTGCGGTTTGAGTGGCAAACTAAATATTTGATAGCCCAAAAAAAAAACATTTCAGAATGTCCTTTTTAACCATTTGTAGGTTGTATTCAGAGAAAAAAACTACAGCATTTTTCTAAAACAAAATGACATCAATTTAATGTCTTTATTCCAAAGTAACAAATATATATATATATATATATATGTGTATATATATGTGTATATATATATATATATATATATACAGACCAGTTGTCCTTTCATTTTACCATGAAGAGTCCTGAGACCTCTATGGCCCTGGTTAGACTACCACCCACCGCTGTGTTGTTGGGAATAAATGTGCAACATTGTTCACCGAACATAGCACAAACACCACCTCTCTCATCTAACAATACATCAACAGTCATCCTGTTTCGGAATGCCATAAGAGATTGGTTGATAGCCGTTCATGCACAGTTTCAAACCCACTTTGCGTCCAATTACCTAATTTTTGCACGTTGTGATGATGCAGTTGACCTGTCTGCGTTCTTCGTTCTTAGTTCGAGGACTCAAATCCTGTTACTTGATCTGTTAATTTACACTTACTTACTTACACTAAGGAGAACACCGATGGCTTCCATGTATGTTGAATAATTTTTTTTTTTTTTTTTTGCCGTGATACTCTGCTTTCTCTTTTTTAACGTCACCGATGTCCTGTCATGACATCGGACAGTTCACACAGTTTATTAACAAACAATATAAAACGTACCATTTACGATCAATCAAGTACATTTTGTGAAATGGCACTCTCCAGAAACTACCAATAATTTATAAGCAGGGCCTAGTTATGAAAAACACATACAGATATGCACTAAGTCTCAAAACCTTTTACATTTTTGGGTGATTTATCAAATGATCTATCATATCCACACCACCACCAGATTTCCCCTCTTGATAGTGGATTGAAGTTTATTTCAACCACTATCAAAACCAGACACAGTGGTGGTGAAAAGATTTCTAACCGCTTAGCTCTGTCAGCAACATTAATGCAATTTAAATCTTCAAGAGCAACTATCATAGAAAACATGTTCATCTACATCAACTCTAGTCACAGGATACACGCTGACCCAATCCATACATGTATTATCAAGATAAGCATTAATATAATATCAATAATACAATTTCATTGGCTTATTTTGGATATCTCGTTGTCCAATTGCTATCTTTTCACGAAAGTACAGACTTTCTCCTGTAACTTTGTTCTGTGGACCAATAGTTGCCCACTTGAGTATTACTCATGGTTCCAACTCAAATCTATCAACATGTCGTCCAAGCTCCACAAATATGTCCCATCACTTTTTTTTTTTCAATTATCTGCTTGGTGTTTGCAAATCCATTTTGATTAGTAATTGGGATTCTTACTGTTGGTATTGTACTATAGTCACATCATAGTTTGTTTATGTAACTCTGGGTTGTTCCCACATATAACACAACAACAAAAATATCAGAATAAAATTGTATACATCCAACATAGAACAGCTGCTTTTAACCACTTCAGGGTCATTTTGTCTGAAATATCCCCTCTACTTAGTCTGGTGTCTTATGAAATAAGACCACCCTATCATCAGACTTCCGCTCATCTCCTTTGTAGGAGATTTCAACCAAAATGACCTTTTTACATGTGTCAAATGAACCAATGTTGAGTCTTCTACTATATTTACAGCTGTGAGAGCTGTCAATAAAACTAAACATGGCATTCCCCCTTGGGTAATTACATATGTCTTATCTTCAAACTTCTTTCAAGCATCCAGTCTCCTGGCTCCACTAGTTTAGTGCCCTGCTAGGAGACAGAAAGATCCTCACCACTCTAAATTTGTGCCTGTCTTTGTTTTTCTAACACTTTTCACATGTAGTCAGCTAAAGTTGCTTCAGCATCTATTTCCCATTTGTTCTTAAATTTGAGGTATTCTATAAGGCCTTCCAAACAATGTTTTACAACGTCTCGGTCCTAAATACAATGAAATACAATACAGTGCAACTCTCTGTATATAACTCAAATTAACTCACATAAACACATTTACAGTAGATACCAGAAAAACAACAGAACAGCAACAGTCTCATGCTGAGTCAAAGGCCCGAATATTCATCTTTAAGCGAGGTTTAAAAGTGGACAGAGAGGCGACTCGCATAACATTCAATGGAAAGTCACAGTGCTTGTCGTTTTTACAAACAGTTTTACTAATTTCCATACACTGTGTCCACTGCCTCCCCGTTTCCTCAATGCATAGCCTTTTCACTTTTTTTTTTTTTGTTCATTCTTTTCACCAATCCAGAGCTTTGAGGGTGGTAAGCACAATTATCTTTCAAATCAACGTGAAACATTCCTATCTCTTTCACAAGTTAGTTAACAAAATGGGTACTATTATCACTGTTTATTATTTTCAGGAATACCATATCTCGGAATGATATCCTTACAAAGTACTTTTGCCACTGTCAATGCATCTGGATTTGTTGGTTAGAAAGAGTTCTAACCATTTCGAATTCACATCTATGATGACCAAACATTTATTTTATTTTTTTTCTTCACTTTGGTTTTTATCAAATAAGTCCATATGAATAATTTGAAATGGATATTGTGGTGTAGGAAAGCGTCCTCTGCGTGGACTCAAATTACCTTGTGAATTGTGTTTTGCACACGTTAAACATGCCCTACAAAAATGTTTCGAATAAGCATTAAAGCCGTAAGCCGTATAATAACGTAATATCTGATGCACCATTTCCCCTGTTGAGACATGTGTTATCCCATGACTCAATATAGCAGCCCATTTGTAAAGATTATTGTTTGGTCATACAGAGATCACGTAGCGATGTTACACCATTTTCCTCCAAAGCCTTTGTTTAACTTTGGGACTTCTATCACTAAAACGTGTATGTCCGCAACAGCTTCTTTAGCTGTATTGTCTGCAATGTGTATTCAAGGAAAACACTTATGCAATGTATGCGCTACACATTTTAAGATGTGTAAGATATGTGTAAATAGTAACACAATTTACTCTCTTTAGTTTACACGCTTTTGTTTAAGCTACTAATTCTGTTGCATGAGCTGAGTAATTTGAGGAGTAACTGCTAAGTTCTTTTTCCCAGTGTCATTTGATACAACTACAGTATTTTATTTATTTATTTATTTATTTCCATCTACAAATAGCACTTCTCCGTTTTCTGAAGGCGAATCTTTTTGATGCCTTTACTTTTGGTTACTTTTTTCTACTAACTCATAACAATCTAGTTTTGTACCATCCTCCTGACATAATAATGACATAGCCGGGTTTAATGTTGGACATCTCTCTATAATCAGATGTGGTTTTGATAACAATGTATTCATATACTATAAATGTCAAAAGTGACAAAAACGTCATGTTCATCAGCAAAAGCAATGCAGAAACCGCACGTGGTACTCTCAAAACCAGAGGATGGAACAAAACTATGGTTGCACTTGTTTCTGCAATTTCCAGATTGTGGGACTAATAAAAGACCATCTTTATCTTAATCTTATATCTACAGCAATAGATACTGCATTAACTGTTCTCATGCAGTGCTTCAGTAATTTCTGCATAATTTGGAACTCAGACTTTGCAATAATTTGTTAAGCTTAAGCATGTTAATTTTATTTCCTATTTTTCTAACTTTATGACTCATTTTACTTCAACCAGTTCTACCTCAAAGTGAACAAGTACACATCAATGTTATTTGTAGTCTCTAATTTCTTCTCTGCTTTAATGTAAATACTAGCCCATCTTATCAAATTACCATCTTTTTTTTTTCGTGTCATTTCCATCTGTGCATTTCATTCCAGTTACTAACTACAGTTACCTTAATAGAGAGATCATCAACTGAAGTATGAAACATAAAATATTTATTTCTTCAATTCATCCTTACAGCAGAACCTAATTCTTATCCTTATTCATTTGTTCAAGTCACACCTTCTTCAATCACCAAACTCTCTCTCTGACTTCCTCCCCCTACTTGGGAACGAGCATCAAACTTCAAAGCGCTGTTAACTCTTTGTTAGAGCACACTCATGAGTTACGATTACACCTATACCCATTGCCCTCTGTCAAACTTTCCTCACTCCTTTTTTTTTTAATTTTCCAAATTCACTGTAGCCTTACCAAAGCCACTCAAAACTATCAAGGTATCAAATCAAAAACTACAAAATCAGGAAACACCTATGCTCCTACAAGGGTTTCTCAAGCTCACTTCTTCATTCAATTAAGATTTCACAACACCTACTCCTCTCTTTCTGAAAAAGACACAAGTATACAATTAAGTAAAAACCATCATCAGAATGATATACCTTGTCTGTCGGATCATGTAAGTATAAATTGTGCCATCACTAATCTTTTTCTGTAAATTAATCACATCCCCACAACTTGGGCTCTCATTGTTCTGTAAAAGTAAACCTAATTTCAATTCATGCAACCAACTCAGTGTCCTTCTGGGTCCCTCAACCACACAGGTTCTAATTCTGTTACTCTAGACAGTTTTCCACTTGCAAATCTGACTATGACACATTTCTCTTGCTCTATCATTTGGAATTAATTTATTACAAGCAATCCTACATGCACCAGTGTCACATAAAAAGGTAATTGGTGACTAATTTACCAATAAGGTTATTTCAGCTCAGTTATTTCATCAAAGGCCAATATCTCTTGTAAATTTAGGAGGACCTCTTCATCTAGAAACTCATCTGTTCCTTGATCAGCCTCTAAATCCTGTTTAGATGCTTCCTATCCTAGTCATGCTGAAGGTTGCTTTTTCTCAGGGCAATCTCTTGCTATATGGCCTTCTTTACCACAACGCCAGCAGCCTGATGTATTTTGCCTGTTTGCTCCTCTTCCTATTCTTCCTCCTCTCTGTCGTCTGCCCCTTTGTCCTCTAAAGCTACCTCGGCCCTTTCCACCTCGATAAAAGACCCCCTGTCCTACCTGTCCTACCTGACCTGTCCTGTCTATAGACCTCTGCTTCTTTTTATTTTCTATCTTCTCAGCATGGAGGGCGTGATTTACATACTCCTCCAGGGTACCTGTTGGCAGGCAAATGTAATGTTTATTTACCCACTTATGAATGACCTCTCTTGAGCCTGCATGTAAAGCATTCTTCAACTGCTGTTGAAATGGCCCATTTACATTACCATTTTCCTGTAGCCCGCTGTGATTTTTAAACACAGCTGTCATAATGGCGGCGCCCTGTTCGGCGGCGGCTACATCGGCTCGCTACAGTTTTGGACATCTTGGTCAAAATGCTCAGTCCTCGACTCAGTTTTTGATGGCGGACACAGTCAACTCAAACCGCAGATTAGCATATGATCGCAGGTTTTTGCAGGATATGCGATCATCCAGAAATCAAGTGCCCGTTGCTACGACCACTCTGGAGTGTTTACATAGCCTCGGAGTGCTACGCCGACAAGACCCAGCGGCCTACGGAGCAGCGGAGCAGAGAGGCAAGCGTAGGCGATGTGACCGGAGGAGGAAGCGGGGTTGTCGGGCTGGCCTAACAGCTAGGCTAAAGGCTAAACCCTTCAAAACGCCTCTCCCATCCATTTTTCTCTCCAACGTTCGCTCTCTGGACAATAAACTGGACCATCTACAACTGGAGCTAACATCGAACCGCGAGATGACGAACTGCTGCGCTATAATTCTGACGGAGACATGGTTAAACTCATCAATCCCGGCTGACGCTGTTAGCATTGGGGGGCTAACTGCATTCCGTGCTGACAGGAGCGGCGAACTCACCGGTAAGAACAGAGGAGGCGGACTATGCATTTATACCAATAACAACTGGTGTAAAAATGCTAGGATAATCTCGAATCACTGCTCACGGGACATTGAGCTTTTGACGGTGATCTGCAGACCCTTCTACCTCCCCAGGGAGTTTACCGCTACTATCGTTACTGCTGTGTACGTGCCCCCCAGCGCTAATACAAAGGAGGCAATGGACGTTCTCTACCGAACTGTGAGTGAACTGCAGCATGCTTACACTGGAGGCATTTTCATTGTTGCTGGAGACTTTAACCAGGCCAACATGAAAACAGTTCTCCCGCATTTCTACCAGCATGTGGACTTTGCTACAAGAGGAAGGAACACATTGGACTTGGCCTACACAAATATCAAAGGAGCATACAGAGCAGCCCCCCGCCCCCACCTTGGCTCATCAGACCACCTTTCTGTTATGCTAATTCCTGCATACAAGCCCCTGCTGACCAGAGAAAAACCTACAGTGAAGCAGGTGAGGGTGTGGACTGAGGGGGCAATGGAGGCACTACAGGACTGCTTTGAATGCACAGACTGGGACATGTTTAAATCGGCTGCCACCTACAACAACAAAATAAACATAGATGAGTATGCCATGTCTGTGTCAGCCTACATCAGTAAATGCGCAGAGGACGTCAGCAACACCAAAACCATCTGCAGCCGTGCCAATCAGAAGCCCTCGATGACTGCTGAGATACGCAAATTGCTAAAGGCACGGAACCTTGCCTTTAAATCTGGTGATGAGGAGGCACTGAGATCAGCGAGGGCCAACCTGAACCGTGCTATCAGACTAGCAAAGCGATCTCACAGTCAAAAAATCCAGGACTTTTTCCTCAGCACAACCAACACCAGGGATATGTGGAAAGGCATTCAGGCCATCACCAGCTACAAGCCAACCACCCCCCCAGTGGGGGACACTGGCATGGACTTCCTGAATGACCTCAACAACTTCTTTGGGAGGTTTGAGGCACAAAATGGCACCCCTGCAGTGAAAGCGGTTCCACATCAGGACGAAAGAGCACTCCTCCTGGACTCAACTGACGTGAGGAAGACCCTGAAAAGGGTCAACACACGGAAGGCTCCAGGCCCTGACAACATTCCAGGGCGGGTCCTTAGGGAGTGCGCCGATCAGCTGGCTTGTGTCCTAACAGACATTTTCAACACCTCGCTAGACCAAGCCACGGTACCATCATGCTTCAAGATTGCCACCATCATCCCAGTGCCAAAGAAACCCCAGATCTCATCATTGAACGACTACCGGCCCGTTGCACTGACTCCTGCCATAATGAAGTGCTTTGAGAGGCTGGTTAAGGAGCACATCACCTCCAGTCTCCCCTCCTCACTTGACCCCTTTCAGTTTGCCTACCGGACAAACCGCTCCACCGGGGATGCCATCTCCTCTGCTCTTCACCTGAGCCTGACACACCTAGAGGAGAAGAACACCCATGTGCGGATGCTGTTCCTGGACTTCAGTTCAGCATTCAACACCATCATCCCACAACACCTGGTAGACAAACTGAGACTTCTGGGCTTCAACACCCCCCTGCGGAACTGGCTGCTGGACTTCCTCACTGACAGACCCCAGTCAGTGCGGCTTGGTCAGAACACCTCCAATGTCATCACCCTCAGCACGGGCTCCCCCCAAGGTTGTGTCCTGAGCCCCCTGCTGTTCACCCTGATGACACACGACTGCGTCCCTAGGTCAGCCACAAACCACATCGTGAAGTTTGCGGACGACACAACAGTGGTGGGCCTCATCAGGGACGACAACGACCTGGCCTACAGAGAGGAGGTGGAGCAGTTGGTGGGCTGGTGCAGAGTCAACAGCCTGGTCCTGAATGTTGACAAAACTAAAGAGATCATTGTCGACTTCAGGAAAAACCAGCCCAACCATGCCCCACTTCTCATCAACAACAAGGCTGTGGAGGTGGTCAGCAGCACCAAGTTCCTAGGGGTGCACATCACAGACAAACTCACCTGGTCTGTGAACACTGCATCACTGGTGAAGAGGGCACAGCAGCGCCTGTACTTCCTGCGGAGGATGAGGAGAGCCCACCTGCCCCCACCCACCCTCATCACATTCTACAGAAGCACCATAGAGAGCATCCTGACTAATTGTATCTCTGTGTGGTGTGGAGGCTGCAGTGCCTCCGACTGGAGTAGTGTGAGGAGGGTGGTGAGGACAGCAGAGAAAATCATCGGGACTTCTCTCCCCTCCATTCAGGACATTGGCCAGAAGCGCTGCCTATCCCGAGCCAAAAACATCATTAGGGACCCCTCTCACCCCCATCATGGACTGTTCACTCTGCTAGCCTCTGGGAAGAGGTACTGCAGTGTGCGGTGCAGGACCACCAGGTTCTGCAACAGCTTTGTCCCCCTAGCCATTAGACTGTTAAACGGTCAATCACACACATAGCAAGCCTACCCAGCTGTTACCCCCCCACTTGCGTGTTTCTCTCTACAAACTTTCTATTTTTTTGCACTGTTGTACATAAAATCCCTTTTCTATATTCCAACTCAATACTATATATTTATATCTGTATATTTATGGAACCTGTGCCGGTCAGATGTATCGACATTTCGTTCTGTATACATGTGTACAAGAATGACAATAAAGTATATCTGAATCTGAATCTGAATTCTCACTTTGTATTGCTCAAAAGTCTCATCATCCTTTTGTTTTACTCTTCCTATTGCAGTGTAATTTGCTCTATCTGACTTTTCGCATTCCTTTCCTTTGCTTATTTTGTTTTCATTCTCTTTTTGTTTCCTGTATCCCTCTTCTCTTTTTAAGGCTACCCTCATCCAATATTCTGTTTCCTCAAAGCCATTTTTCTTCATCTTTTTGGGGTCTTTTTTCGTCTTTCCTATGATTGATCCCTGCAATGCGGCTATTTTTTGTGTATTTAACTGACCATTAAAGCCATGTTCAGTTATCCATGTATCTAAATACTGAGTTTTATCAGGATCCTGTTTTTCGATGAACTTCCAATCTCTACACTGCAGCGTATCCCTGGGTTTTATTTTACTACCTAATATCCCCATTTTAGAAAATTTGGACCAGTTTGTCAACACCTAAGGTGTTCTAAAAACTGGTTTCTCATCAGTAGGACAGCAACTCAAATTTCCTGTTGTGGTAATTCTCAATTCAACCTTTTCAGGTGGAGAATTCTTGCCTTTGCATCCACACCAGTCTGCTGTGTACAACCCTACTGTATTACATGGGATAAAATACCAAGTGGTATTTGTAATCCCCAATCACACCGTTCACTCACTTTACATACGGTTTGCGCAAACATTCACACACGGAATTTAAGTGTACACACAGGACTCCGCCGTCCTACTTTCTCCACGGAATTTCTCGGACTCCGCCGTCCCTCATATACCTGCCATTGACTAGTATTCACAAGGTTTTTTTATTTCTCACTCCACTGTCCTTCATGGAGCTGCCATCGACTAGTATGCACAGGATTTCTTATCTATACACAATTTCTTTCTCTTTTCTCTATCTTTCTTTCTTTCTCTTTTCTTATTTCATCTCTACTTCATGTCTTTCTTTGCTTTTTTATGTTTTATTTTTATTTATTTATTCTTAATGCTCATTTATTCATTCCTGGAAAAGGATTTTTAGGCTCTCTCTAGTGAGCCTGCCATGGCCATGGTCTTTCTGGAGTTCACCACACCCGCTGGAATCCTCAGGTATCTTGGCTTCCCGCTCGAAGGACCAAAATAATGTCAGGTTCAATCACCTAAGCATTCACTGAACAAAGGCAAAATGAATGAAAGGAAGACAAGAGTTGATCTTTTACTCGTGAGGAGAACGAACGGAGGTGTGCTCAGTTACATCTCCAACTTCGTTCTGGAAGTCCCTAAACAATACAATGTATTTGCACTAAGGAACGAAGGGGGGATCACCAGCAGGGACATGTAAACATTTCAGACACAAGAGGAAAGACAGACATCAATGGCAGTCATTTACTGATTGAAAAGGCAGATATGCCTTTTAGTGCTCTGGCACTAAAGTCTCAGTCCTTTTGTTTCAGAGGTGTGTCTTGGCACACCTCCTTTGATGTTGCAGACGTTGATCCAGTCTTCAGGCATCCGCTTCTCTTGAAGTCTTCCCATCCACATGGTCAAACATAGGTCAGCTGTGGAACAATTCTTTTGCAATACTAATAGAGTAAAATATGGGATAAAATATATCTTCAACCTAACAATAGTGTAAACTGACATACTGAAGACTGGACAGTCATTAATTTGATTGTCCAGTCTTTCCCTCATGAGATAATGCTTCACGAAGAAAATGTGTACAGCGTGAGCTGAAAATGCATTTGCAGTACTAAACTACCACATTTCTATAACAGCTTAATTCAACGTTTCCAATGTAAATTTCTTCCTTTATATAGTGTAAACTGACATACTGAAGACTGGACAGTCATTAATTTGATTGTCCAGTATTTCCCTTATGAGATATTGCCTCACTTTGCAAATGTGCACAGCGCAAGCTGAAAATGCATTTGCAGCACAATAAAAACCCAAACTTCTATAACAGCTAAACCAAACGTTTCCAATGAAAGATTCCACCTTTATATCGTGGAAAAAGACATCCTGAAGCCTGGACCGTCATTAATTTGATTGTCCAGTATTTCCCTTATGAGATAATGCCTCACATAGCAGAATCATAAAAACACTGGACGTGATGGTAAACTGTCCATTGTGCCGATAGATGGTATTCTCATGAGGTTAGGCTTGCTATGGAGAGTGGCATGGGGGTTGTGTCTCATGGTTGGAATGGGAAAGATGTCAATTTGGGACACATCGTCAGTAGTGTTCCATCAAATCACTGGGTGTTTCGGCCTTTATCACTAGACACCCTCATCGATGGTGGCCAGCGGCCGGTTGATCACGCCCGCGCTTGTGTCCCATGCCCAATTAACTGTGGTGGATGCTTCTGCCCTGGGTACTCAAGTGGGATGACGCAGATTAGTGGTGGGATGGGGAGGGGGGACGGGGGTCATGTTGCTGATCTATGAGCCCAGTAGGGGTCCTTCCTCTTCATCCAGATCCACTGGCTGCTTCTTTCAGCCGCTTTAGAGAGCGATCTGACTGTGTGCCGCAGAGCCTGTCCATGAATTCCCAGGTCTTTCAGCAGCTTGATGGTTGATGAGGCCAGAAACCCTCTGCATCCAACTTCGACGGGATAGACCTTGGCTTTCCACCCTCGTTGTTGTGCGTCCGCCGCCAGTTCAGTGTAGCGCAACTTCTTACGCTCATAGGCCTCTTCAACTGCATTTTCCCACGGGACTGTGAGCTCTGCAATGTAGACAGTCTTCAATGAATGGGACCACAGCACTAAGTCTGGCCTTAGGGTGGTGGTTGCAATCTCTGCTGGGAAGATTAGTTGCTGACCTATATCGACCAGCATCTTCCAATCCCGAGCCTTGGTTAGCTGACCAACTTCTGGCTTGAGAAAAGGATGGTTGGGCTTTTCCTGTCCCTCTCGGACAAATTTTGGTGCTGTAATGGTAGTGGTGGCTCTTAAGGGCAAGGAGTTGATGGTAGTTCTCTTGCTTTCAAGCACTGCTGCCAAGCTCTTGAGGACCTGGTTGTGCCTCCAGGTATAGCGGCCTTGTGTGAGGCTGGTCTTACAACCAGTCAGGATGTGTTTGAGAGTTGCTGGTGTTGGGCAGAGGGCACAGGTTGGATCTTCGCCATACCACTGGTGGAGGTTTTTTGGGGATGGCAGCACGTCATTGGTAGCTCTGATGATGAAGCTGATGTTGCTAGCTTCCATCTCCCAGAGATCCCTCCAGCCAAGCTTTCTTTTCTCCAGGCCTTCCCACCTCATCCACTGTCCCTGCTTGGCAAGCGAGACAGCCTTTGCAGACCTTTCAGCCTCTTCCTGGCGGCGCACCTCCTCCACGACCATTTTTTTCCTCTCTGCGGTTGAGGCCTTACACCAAGTTGGTTTGCTTGCTGTAAGGCCAAAGCCTCCTCTTCCCCTCTGGACGTGTCCCACAATATCGCTGTGCCTCAGGGCTGCTGTGGCATGCTGCACTGCACTGGATGGTGTCCATTTCCGTGCAGTTGACAGGGGTGGTGCCGTTTCACTGATGGTCCGGTCTCTGGAGTCCGTCAGCGTCATCTGTAGTCTCACTTTAGAGCACTTGTATTCTTCAGTGAGACTTGTGATGGGCAGTTCGAGGACTCCTTTGCCATCGAGGCTGATGTTATTCAGACAGCGTGGGACACCAAGCCACTGTTTCACATATACTGTGATGCTCGCTCCATCTTCTCCACAGTTGTTAGTGGGACCTCGTAGACAGTGAGTGGCCACATCACGAGAGGGAGAAGCCCAAATTGCAGACACCAGAGCTTGAGCTTCCCTGGTAGTGGAGTCTTGTTGATGTTGTTCAGGTCATTGATGATATCCTGTCTTAGCTGCTGCACCTTTTCTTTATCCTTAACACTTGAGTCATACCATCTGCCCAGGCTTTTGACAGGTTGTTCTGCCACCGTTGGTATTGGTTCGTCACGAATGCAGAACTTCACGTCTTTTAGCGCTCCCTTGATTATCGAGATGCTACGTGACTTGTTCGGCTTGATTTTCATCCGGGCCCAGCTGATGTTTTCCTGCAGCTTACCAAGTAGCCGCCTGGTGCAAGCTGCAGAGGTGGTCAGAGTGGTCATGTCGTCCATATATGCTCGGACGGTGGAAGGCGGATCCCGTTCCTGGTTCGCTCACCCCCGCCACCCATTTTGAGGCCCTGATGATGACCTCCATGGCCATTGTAAAGGCCAGGGGTGAGATCGTGCAACCTGCCTGATGCCTACTTCTACTTGCTCCCATGATGTTTTGAAGTCGGGTGTTGTGAAGCACAGCTGCAGGTCTTCAAAGTAGGATTTTACCAAGGTAGTGATGGATGTTGGAACGCGGAAGAAGTTGAAGGACTCCCAGAGAAGGCTATGCGGAACTGAACCAAAGGCATTGGCTAGGTCGAGAAAGATGACATGAAGATCCCCTTTGTTCTTCTTCGCTGCTTGAATCTGATGCCAGATCATACTGGTGTGCTCCAAGCAGCCAGAGAATCCAGAAATTCCAGCCTCCTGTACGGATGTGTCAATGTACTCGTTTTTCGCCTTTGTGTCAAGACGCTGAAAAAGATTTTCCCTTCAACGTTGAGAAGGCTGATTGGCCGAAATTGACTGATATCTGCCGCGTCCTTCTCTTTTGGAATTAGAACACCTCCAGCCCTTCGCCATGCCTTTGGTATTATCCCCTTCTGCCAGACGATTCTCATTCGCCTCCAAAGATAGCGTAGGACATCTGGTGAGTTCTTGTAGAGCTTATATGGCACTCCATTTGGTCCTGGTGCAGATCCTGATCTTGCACGCCGCACCATGTTCTCCACTTCTTTCCATTTTGGAGGGCCGGTCTTGATGTTGACCTCTGGTGGTCGAATGGGGGGATATAATGTGGGATGGCTAGCTGTTCATGCCTTTTCGTGTCTTGGTAGACCTTTTCCAGGTGCTCTTCAAGTTCCTTCTTTGAAGTTTGCAGGAACCCGCTTTTGTCCTTAGCGAAGAGATCTTTGACAAACTTGAAGGGATTTTTATAGAACCGGGTTCTTGTGTGTTCCTTCTTCCTGCGAAGTTTCCTCAAGTTCCCTGCTCTTCATAAGGTTTTCAACCGGAGCTTGATGTCCCCATGGAGCAGCATGAGACCTTCTCTCTCTGGATCAGAGGCTTTTCTTCACTGTTTCCGCAGGTCCCTTCTTTCCCTGATCAGTCTCTCTATCTCTTGTTGCCTCCTAGGTTTGGTTGGTGGTGGTATTTTGTTGGTGGTTTTCCAGCTGTTCACTCCAAAGCGCTCCTCTCCATAGTGGTAGATGATGTCACCGATGTGTTCCAGCTTTTTCTCTGCAGTGCCCACTTGTTGCTCCAAGATTTTCACCAGGTCGTTACGGTTTCCCACTCTCTCTTCTCAATAGTTTTGGGCCACCTCACACTCGGTCTGTGCCCTTTGATCTTGTTCTCTTTGGGAGGTCTCTGTGGCTGGGTGGGTTCTACCTCCTGCAATTCTGTGTTTATAATACCCTCCTCAGTGACAGGGGTGCTGATGCTCTGCGAACTTTGGGTTTTTTCCCGTCGCTGTGCTTCACTCGACTGATTTGACGCATTACTTCGTAAGAAGTATTGGTCAATGCGAGGCCCTTGACTCGGCTTTCCCAAACACCGCTTCTTTCCTTGGTGGATCTTCAACCCTGTAACTGATGTTACTTTTGCCCAGCCACAGGTGCAGATCTGAAGTGAGTGTGCTGCTGCCATTGTCTCATGCACCGTGTTCTTGCTCGTAGTCATGTTCGTTCCTAGGTCTGTAACCGTGTGGTCAGTCATTGAGCCATCTTGCGCCCCCGCTCTCGCAGGCTGTAGGGGTGTCATTCTTTGTAGACTTTCTGTAGCACTTGGCGGGTGTCTCCAACAAACTGAACACAGTGTCAGAGACTGCCAGCATGGGTAGCAAGCCCATGTCAGCCCCAGTGGGGTCTATTCCCTCCTGTCAGCAGTCTCTCCAGGCTGTCACACAGACTTTTTCTAAGTGTTGCTGTATCTCATGAAGGAAATACTGGACAATGAAATTAATGACTGACTGTCCAGGCTTCAGGATGTCTTTTTACACTATATATAGGTGGAAATTTACATTGGAAACGTTAAATTTAGCTGTTAATGAAGTTTGGTTGTTTAGTTCTGCAAATGCATTTTATGCTTGCGCTGTACACATTTGCTATGTGAGGCATTATCTCATAAGGGAAATACTGGACAATCAAATTAATGACTGTCTAGGCTTCAGGAAGCCCTTTTACACTATATAAAGGTGGAAATTTACATTGGAAACGTTTGGTTTAGCTGTTAATGAAGTTTCGTTTTTTTTAGTGCTGCAAATTCATTGTCTGCTGGCGCTGTACACTTTTTCTAAGTGTTGCTGTATCTCATGAAGGAAATACTGGAAAATGAAATTAATGACTGTCCAGGCTTCAGGATGTCCTTTTACACTATATATATATATAGGTGGAAATTTACATTGGAAACGTTTGGTTTAGCTGTTATAAAAGTTTGGTTTTTTAGTGCTGTAAATGCATTTTCAGGTCGCGCTGTACACATTTGCTATGTGAGGCATTATCTCATAAGGGAAATATTGGACAATCAAATTAATGACTGCCCTGGCTTCAGGATGTCTTTTTACACTATATAAATGTGGAAATTTACATTGGAAACGTTTGGTTTAGCTGTTAATTAAGTTTGGTTGTTTAGTGCTGCAAATGCATTTTCAGCTCGCGCTGTACACATTTGCTATGTGAGGCATTATCTCATAAGGGAAATACTGGACAATCAAATTAATGACTGTCCAGCCTTCAGGATGTCTTTTTACACTATATAAATGTGGAAATTTACATTGGAAACGTTTGGTTTAGCTGTTAATGAAGTTTCGTTTTTTTTAGTGCTGCAAATTCATTGTCTGCTGGCGCTGTACACTTTTTCCAAGTGTAGCTGTATCTCATGATGGAAATACTGGACAATGAAATTAATGACTGTCCAGGCTTCAGGATGTCCTTTTACACTATATATAGGTGGAAATTTACATTGGAAACGTTTGGTTTAGCTGTTATAAAAGTTTGGTTTTTTAGTGCTGTAAATGCATTTTCAGCTCGCGCTGTACACATTTGCTATGAGAGGCATTATCTCATA
>NC_142391.1:46536218-46556218 GCF_059441095.1 Idiotropiscis lumnitzeri | reverse complement strand
GATTTGAAATAATGACCTCAACATACCAATACATTTGATTGATTATCATCTGAACTGGATTATTTTGAAACAACATTTGGGTTGGACATCTGGGATTCGTTGTTGTCTATATTCAGAGTACTCCTTTTCTTGTAAATAGCTAAAGCAATAGTCGCTGGCCTTGAAAATGGGTACAAGACTTGACCAAATTAAGATGCCAAAAGGTCTAATTAGCCCCTTCTTTACCACAGTTGATTTAGAGGCCATTAGTAACAGATTTGAGAAGCCCACTTTTATAGATATGAAGCCAGAGCTCGGCACCTGACCCATTTTTATTATTTATTATAATTTTAATGTATTATTGAGCAAATGGCACAATATGTCAGTAGTGATTACCACAGAAGTCATGTCAAAATAGTGCAAATTCTGAGGTCGACTTCAAATCAGACAGGCGGACACGAGCGCCAGAGAAGAGAGGAGAATCAGAAGCGATGTTGAAGAAGCTAATACCAACAAAAAAAAAAAAAAAACATCAAATCTCCATGTAGTAGCAACGGGGATGGCTCATGGGGTCAGGAGAAGTGAGCGGGAGATGGAGAGTATGAGGTGCCGTTAGGGACAAAAGTCAGGAATCGCTTCATACACACTTCTGAAATGCACTCTTACACACCAGTGAAATTGTTGTTGCTCATGCATACTTATGAAACGCTATCATACATACGAGTGAAACGCTCTCATACACACTAGTGAAATAGTTGTTGCTCATACACTCGTCAAATGCGCTCATACACATAGGTGAAACATTCTCATACACACTAGTGAAAGGCGCTCAGGCACAATTGTGAAATTATTATTCATAAATACTACTGAAACATGCTCATGCCCATACACAAGTGAAATGCTTTCATACAAACACCCACACTGTTGAAAATGCTGTCATGAAAATAAGATCGCTTGCAAATCCTAAAATGTAAAAATGAATCATTTATTTAGCAGGGATGCATGGTGGGCGACTTGTTAGCACGATGGTCTCACAATGCAGAGGTCGCGGGATTGATTCCGGCTTTCCTGTTTGGAGTTTGCATGTTTCCCACACGCCTGCGTGGGTTCTCCGGTTTCCTCCCACACTCCAAACACATGCATGGCAGGTTGTTTGGACACCCTAAATTGGTGTGAGTGTGAGCGCGGATGGTTGTTTGTCTTTGTGTGACCTGCGATTGGCTGGCAACCAGTTCAGGGTGTACCCCACCTACTGCCCAAGATAGCTGGGATAGTCTTCAGCACCCCCCGCAACCCTTGTGAGGAGAAGCCGTACAGATAATGGATGGTGGGATGGCATTTATAATGGACGGCCGCAACGGTGGGCGACTTGTGAGCACGATGGTCTCACAATGCAGAGGTTGTGGGATCGATTCCCGCTCCGGCCTTCCTGTGTAGAGTTTGCATGTTCTCCCAAGCCTGCGTAGTTTTCTATGAGTTCTCCAGTTTCCTCGCACATTGCAAAAACATGCATCCATTTACTCTGATGCCAATGTTCTCTGTACCTTATGGCAGATTTTTCTCTTTGCCGAAGACTTTTAGCACTTGTAGAGCGAGGTCCTGTGCCACAGTCGTCAACTGCACCCTAAAATCAGATCATTTTGTATTTTAGACATTACACACTACACAGTTAAAGATGGTCCAAAAAAGACAAATGGATTAATGTATTTCAATTTACATAATACTCTTTTAAGAGCTGACCAGCTCATTCCCAGAGGTACAAAATCAGACACAAGATGACAACATCTTTGCTCATGTTGACAGAAGGGTTGCTCAAAGTCTGGAGAAAACATAAAAAGTAATAAATAAGACAGTGCCACACAACCAAACAAAATATAGAAGATGTTTGTTCACAAACATTTTGTCTCAGACAAAGCAAATGACTGGAAGCAATGTGAGCCTGCTGTCATTCACATTAACACAAAATATAGAATTCTAAGGCACAATATAAAAACAACACATTTCCCCCCCCTCTTTCTGTACCTCTTGGAGTCAACTTGGGAGCAGTCCACCCGTTGACTGCATTGACTGGATGGGTACTCCTGTATTGAAATGTTTTTAAGATGGTGAAATTACCAAATTGAAATCACAATTAAATTTAGAGTGATGGCCAGGCCTTAATCAGCGGTGAGTTGAAATCAAAACAATAGTTGCTTGTAGGGACACTCATGTCATCAGGGCCTATATGCCAATTATGCAGCCGTGAAGGGCCCCGACTTCACCAAAGGGCTCTGATCTGGTAACCCATTGCCGAGACATCCTATCACTAATGCGCATGCACAACGTGCGCTCCATTTATGGCAAACCAATTAATGACGCTACATCTCACTTTGCGATGATTAGTTCGCGGGGCAACGTGCAATTGTGTGTATACAAGGGCACCAAGCAAAATGTCAAAAAGACTGATGGGTGCGTAAAAACAAAGGAAAAAAAACATCAATTATGTCTGCGCGCTGTGCGTATTCATTTTATTTTCAGGAACGTTAGAGTTAGCTAACATTAACTAAAGCTGTCCTGCACTCAACGCAATTATGGTATAGTTACTTCAATACTAATTTACTGTCGTTGGGCTCATTTATCATATAATTCTTAAATGCAATAATTCTCACGCTTATCTGATATTAGGTAAAAACTATTTTGCTTGTGTATTCATATTAAACGTCAAACTATTGCATTGAAGTGTAAATTCAGTGACTTAACTGAACTGGACCAAATTAGGAGGAAAATGTCAATTTTTCTGGGGTGTAGTCCTGAGTTGACTTGTACAGTGGTAGCTGATTAGAAAGGATCCAATGATTTTCCGGTGCAGTTTTTGCAATGACAAAAAGTATAAATGAAGAGATTGCTGTAGTCACACTGTCACGATCGTGGCCACAGAATTTTAGACCTCAAAGCAGAGCCAAAAAACAAATGTGAGCAAATACAGAAACTTCATTCAAACAACAGAGCATGTGAACGTGAGCAAGAAATAAATGCAAACTAATCAAAACAATAACTACATCAGCATAAGGCTAATGCGGAAACAAAACTAACGCACGTGGATGGGCGGAGCACAGTGAAAGCTAAACGCTGGTACATGTAACAAAAACACTAACGGAAATAATGTAACGGAAGCACTGCGCTTCCGTTACATTCATTCAAACAAACAAAAGAACTCAGCCCAGTTTGGAGAAAGACAGGAGACTAAAAACAAAACAAAAATAAGTCTGAACTACACAAGATAGGACAAACAAATGCAACAAAGACAGGAAATACTAAAACCTAGTGATGGGTCCAGCGACACTGAGGCGTCGATGCGCGCGCCGAGCTTCCAGGGCAAACCCCGTGTCGGTGCGCGTACCGCTTTGAGAAAGTCACGTGACCACTACCAGAATCGTGTCGACACAGCGGTCGCGCGCCAAACTGTGTTCATAAGGAAGCGCATCTGTCAACAGGATGGACGCTCAAAACAAGCATAGAGTTATTGGCGGGTTACTTTTCATTAAATATCCGCAAGATGGAAGACGTCACTGTTGATGCGCACTCAGATGTGCAGCGCTACATGTCCGCAGGACACGTTGCACGTACGGAAGACCTGGTCTTATACTGGAAGTCCATGGAGGCAACGTTCCCTCACCTATTTATATTAGCCACACAGGCGTTGTGCACACCGGCCTCTTCAGTGCCTTGTGAGAGGATCTTCTTAAAGGCGGGGGAAATTGCCTCAAAAAAAGAAATACACTGAATAACAAAACGCTGGAGAAACTAATTTTTTTAAATAAAAATCTTTAATTACAATGAGTCCATTGTCATTCACAACACTTTTACTTAATTTATCAACTGCGTCTCGAATATCAAAGATTTCTTTTGGGAAATTGCGTGTATGTAAAAATAATGTGAAAGCAAATGCCTAATCAGAATCAGAAATCCCTTAGGATATATACAAACTCATCACGTCGCTAATCAATGGAATTGGATAAAATTAGTTTGACAGATCAGTGTCAGATGACCCTGTCAAATGTTTCCTGCAAGTCCACCAGGTGTCAGTATTCAGCAACACAGTGTCAATACATTGTGTCACTGTGTCGAAACGATACAGGATGCCTCATCTACCCATCACTATAAAGGATAATGTAATCATGGCAGTCAATCTAAACAGAACAAAGGGTAGACTGCTAGGAGCCACTTTTGTGATCCCGGCATGGAAGTCCATTGTTTCAGAGGGGTCTTCGTTCACACCTCCTTTGTTGCAGCCTTGATCTAATCTTCCTGCATTCCTCTCCTGAGGGTCTTGTCATTAGCATGGTCCAAACTTCGGTTACACTTAAAGGATTTCATACATTTGACTATTAAAGGAATATAAGAGTTTGAGCTTAACATAGTTCATTAGATGTTGCTGCATCCAGTGTATGAAAATGTGATACTGTAAAATGCTGAGAGTATGTGTGGGGGTGAAACTGTGTGTGTGGGAGCATAAGCAACAGAATGGGGGTTGCGGGGGTTGTGCAAGGATGGAATGTTGCAGGATCACCAGAAGGAGGGGAAAGCCGAGATGAACAAAGCACAACCAGGAGGAGTCGCCACGGGATTCGGCGGGAGAAGAAAGACCAATAAGAGCAAGCTAAAGTTAACTGCAGGATACACATAGCCAATAGAATCATGCCAGGATGCCTTTGTCTCTGTGCCATTTGCATATTGTATAGTATGAATCATTACTGGGCAACTCGGGTAGTACATTCGCTGGTGGCAAGAGAGGTGTAGAGTTGTATTGAGAGGGACCCGAGACCCAGGTGCCATGTAGACAATCTGTGTATTGGGAATAAATCCACTTGTGCGTGAAAATGCCGGCTTCCTGATACCTTTCTATTGCAGAACGAGCGCGCATATTGTTGGATGAGTGAGAGTTGGGTAAGGTCGCAAATTGGAGTCAGATTACTAATTTGAGTTTACATTGGGTTAAAATTAAATTCTAACATTGATATAAAGCTAAAATCCAACAATTTATGGTGACCCCGACGCGTTGCAAGGGAGGTAAAGGAGAAGTCCGGAACTTAAGAAGAAAACACCAGGCGACGACCTGAGAAAGGATAAAAGATAAAGGAGCCACACATCTGACCGTCTTTCCTCTTGGGCCCACAGTGAAACAAGGTAAGCAGAACCTTTTCAAATTCTGCACATTGGCAACGCTAAATTATAAGAGGAAGGAGGAGCGGAACATAGTAAGCGTAAAAGTGTTGGACGCTATTAGGGTGTAAAATCTGGGATTTACCTTCTAGCATAATTAATGGCGCAAAAGTAAAGTAGTATAGTTCAAAAAATGAAAGTGTAATGTGGTAGGGTGTAAAATCTGGGATTTACCTACGAGTATAATTAGTGGTTAAGTGTAATAGTATAGTTAATGGCGCAAAAGTAAAAGTGTAATAATGTGGACATGAGTAATAGTTTGGAAATATTAGTGGTTACGAAAGATACGGTATAAAATCTGGGATTTACGTATCAGGACACGGTGTGGAAGCTGTGTGAGTGTGAAGGCTAAAATTGTTCTGCGTAAGAAGTGTGTTTGGGACACGCACGAGTGGATTTTGATTTCAAGGTGGCGAAGGAAAGGAAGTATGATAGTGGTCTCGGGTCCCGGGTGTGGCACGGAGATTAAGAATAAATTAATAAAAATGAAAAATAAGAAAAGAGAAAGAAAGAAAGATAGAGAAAAGAGAAAGAAATTGTGTCAGTGTAGAGATTGGAAGTTCAATAAGAAAAGAAAAGGAATGTGAAAAGAAAGATGGACAATGTGTAGAAAAGAGAAAGGAACAATTAATGTTCCATTGAAAGGAGGATGATGAAACAGGCAGTATTGAGAATGACAGAGTTCGGTGAGTGAAGAAGGTGTGACTTGAACAAATGAATAAGGATAAGAATTAGGTTCTGCTGTAAGGATGAATTGAAGAAATAAATATTTTATGTTTCATACTGTCAGGTTTAAAAGGTCCTGACGCCTTCATTAGACTGAATTAAATGCAGAGAACCAGAGGAATAACCAGGGAAGGTTTTGTCTTTTCTCCATCGCGATGGGAGGAGAAGCCAGGAAGTGAAGTAGACGTCTTGCCAGTTCACTCTCCCGCACTCTCACTGGCTTCTTCGCCCATCCCTCTGGACTTTATTCAAAGAAAAACGAAACCTATGGAAAGTGAAACCCAAACAAGCGTGTGGGTGTGCGCATGTGTGCTGAAGCAATGATGTGCGTGTTTGTGAGTGTATGTGTAATTATCATTGATACAAATAGTGTATAAAAAACATGATTAAAAATACACAAACTATTTACATACTCTCACATTTCCCCCCTGTTTGTCGGATTTAAATCATGTCCATACGGCTTTAAGATGAGTCATCAGGGAATAAAACATATAAAAATACATTTCAATGTGCCTAGTGAAAAATAACAAAACTGTCTCCACGCAGAGCTTGTCTCTGGGGGACTCGATGCAGGCCCCTTGCCTCGCTGTAGGAGGAGACAGCCGTCTTTACCTCCCGGATCTTCGTGTGTGGGGCTTGGGCGACAAGTCCATATTCATTTTACGTTTCAGTGTCCAGTTCGAGTTCGTCATTGTCCAGTTCGAGTTTGTCATACTCAACATCAATCAGATTGTAATGTTACTTTTGGGCAACAAACATGCAATTAATCATCATTTTTGTCATAAAAATAATGCAACAAAAACAGACTACACATAACAAAAAATGAAAACCATAATTATCCCGATATATATTGTGTCTTTCAAATTCTTCATAGTGGTCATAACATCAATAATTGTTTCATTTTTAAAACTTTAAATGCAATTATGTTCTTCAATCAAGGTTCAAATTTCTTTATGTACGTCATTAATTTCCAAACCATATCTAATCTTTTTATTCTGTGGCTTCAACATTCGTATCTGTGGCTGGTGGTGTGGTTCTGATGTGCGTGTGGTCCGAGATTGTGACTCGGGGAGGGATTCGCGTTGCTAGGCCTTTAGCTGGAAACCGGTGAAGCTTGTACTGCAACTGGTGGATCCAGCTGCCACGCCCCGCGACCTTTGCAGCGTCGGGGTCACCGCCATCATCTGGCGAGGGCCATCTCAGCATTCACTTCCCCCCAACGGAGTCGTTTCAACACCTTGAAGAAGAGTTGGTCTTCCACACGGACGTGAATTCTCTGTGAATCAGAAAAACACTTGACCAGTATTTGCGTCTTTTGCATCTTTTTCGGTCAAACATGTTTTTTGTTGGTGGTTCTGATGAACCTGAGAGTCTATAGGGGATAGTGTCCTTCCTTCGGCTGGCATTGTCCTCATTGCTGTGATTGAAACACAGTCTGGCCATTGTCTCCTTTTTTTTTTTTTTTTTTTTTTCATTAGTGCGTTCCACAAGTCCTGCAGACTGTATGCACAGTGACGCTTTGAGTCCATTTTTAACAACTGTCCCACTTGTTACAACATCATTCACAAAATGCATCATTTTCACTTCAAATCACTTCTTGAAATTCCAAATGTCAGGATAATTTGATTACACAACACTTTTCCCAATCGTTTTTAGCATCAGCATGTGTTGTTGGAAACAGCTTGATCCATTTTGAAAACATATCAATCATAGTCAAACAATATTGCAACCCAAACAAATAACAGTGTCCAAAAAAAAATTTTTTTTTTGTTGAAAAGTCTGTATGTGGGAACAATTTCATATCATACTTCCCCCTGTTGACACACGACTATCTGCTCGTGTGTCACTCAATGTTTGCATCATTGTCCACCCAATATGCATGTTCAATTAGTGGTGCCTTTTTCCCTGGCCTGAGATCAACTTGTCAAGTTGATTTACTGTGTGTGTGTGTGTGTGTGGGTTTGGAGAAGTAGCTGACCAGACAACAGCAAAAGAGAAGAATTTGCAGAGAAGCTGAAGAAAAAAAAAAAAAAAAAAAAACCCGCACACACAACACCAGATGTGGAATGATCATTTTGCTGTATGCAAAGTGAGTGAATGGTGTGATTGGGGATTACAAATACCATTTGGTATTTTATCCCGTATAATGCAATAAGGGTTATAAACAGAAATAGTATTTGAGGATGACAGAGAGGGTTGTTGAAGAAGGTAAAGAAGGGGCGGGGTTGCAACTGCCCCCTGCATCCTGAATTACCCCCCCACCACCCACATTATCAGGTAACGCCACATAGAATGAGAACTAGATCAGACAGAACTGCATCGATAAGACAAAAAACCCCAATAAAAGATAGATAAACCAAAAAAGCGCTCACCTCAATGTGTTGCGTGTATAAGTGGCAGTGTGCATTTGTGGCAGAGGCTGCATTGGCCCTATAGGGCTGCACACACATAATTATGAGCGATATTAGTTGAATTAAAGGACTTGAGTTGATGGTCTTTCTATTAAGGTAACTGTAATTAGTAACTGAAATGCACAGATGGAAATGACACGGAAAGAAAAAAGATGGTAATTTGATGAGAAGGTGAAAGAACGGAGTCAGAAGTTGTTTCTGAAATTAAAAAGGATGAATTGTTTTGCGGAGAACCCGGAACGTGGGACATGTCGAAGTTAGCGCGGCAGTTACAGAAAAAGGAAAGCAGAATGTTGCCACATATTCGAGATAGACAGGAGGCAGTGGACACAGTGTATGGAAATTAGTAAAACTGTTTGTAAAAACGACAAGCACTGTGAATTTCCATTGAATGTTATGCGAGTAGCCTCTTTGTCCACTTTTAAACCTCGCTTGAAGATGAATCTTTGGGCCGTTGATTCAGCATGAGACTGTTGCTGTTCTGTTGTTTTTCTGGTATCTACTGTGCATTTGTTTATGTGAGTTAATTTGAGTTATATACAGAGAGTTGCAGTGTGTTTTGTTTCATTGTGTTTGGGACTGAGACGTTGTAGAACATTGTTTGGTAGGCCGTGCAGAATACCTCAAATTTGAGAACAAATGGGAAATAGATGATGAAGCAACTTTAGCTGACTACATGTGAAAGGTGTTAGAAAAACAAAAGACAGGCATGAATTTAGAGGGGGGGGCCTTTTGGTCTCCTAGCAGGGCGCTAGACTAGTGGAGCCAGGAGACTGGATGCTTGAAAGAAGTTTGAAGATAAGACATTTGTAATTACCCAAGGGGGGAGCACCGGCGGGGGCATGTCAGCATTTCAGACACAGGAGGAGAGACAGACATCAATGGCAGTCATTTACTGATTGAAGAGGCAGATATGCCTTTTGTTGCTGTGGCACTCAGTCCTTTTGTTTCAGAGGTGTGTCTCGCCACACCTCCTTTGATGTTGCAGCAATTGAATCCAGTCTTCAGGCGTTCGCTCTCTGGGGGTCTTCTCATCCATGTGGTCGAGCATGGGTCGCACTGTGGAGCAATTCTTTTGCAGTGCTAGTGGAGTAAGGTACGGGATAAAATATATGTATTCAACCTAACAATAAATACAAATTAGCAGGGAATTAGAACACAAATTAAACACTGAAACATGCAGGGGACACCTGAGAAACGGCAGAGCAGCGACAGTCTTATTAAAATTTAAAATTTTAAGCAAAGGGATTATGGTTTTGGGATAAGTTTTAAGTGAAATATTCTACGAACATGTTGAAAGAAAATCCTTGGAACAGAAAATACTAGCAATTGGAGATTGGTTTACCAATTATAAAGTTGGACTAAATAGTTTTGTAGATGATTTATTAACTGATGTGTATTAAATGTGACAAAGGTGGAAGACAGATGTTTTATGACTGTACAACGCGAACCCTGACATGACAACTTTTAAGGGACATGACAGCATTCCATAAATACCAGACTGCTAACATCCGCATCCATGAGCTGTTTGATGTCACAGGTGCAGTTTCGTCAGCTACGTCCAGGAGAAAAGACATCACGGGGAGTGAATGTGAAAATCAAGAGACCCACAGTTGTAAATTTTGGCATACGCTGGCGAAATTGAGGCAAAATTATGAATCTGCCAGCACAAATCTCAGTGGAATCAAGGCGGACGCGCCGAGGGAGGGGTCTCTGTGTGGAATTGGAAAGTATCTTGTTTGGTGAATGAAAGTGTGAAAGAAAAAGTGTTTGTATGTCTATGTGGTTTGAGTGAATGTTTAAGGGACGGGCCTCAGGAAGGAAACCTGATGAAGGGCACCGGCGAGCCCTAACAGTACTTAGGATGCAGTGGGTGGACAGGCCTAATCAACCTGAATCCCTATTGCACTCCCAAGTAGTGATTTTCAAATTGTTATTGGAGAAAGATTGGAGTAATTAAATTCAATCATTCAGTGAATGATTGATTGACGTTATTACACCAAATTTATGCAAAACTGAAAGTTTCAGAATGGAGTTAATTTGGCCCTTCTCACTGGCAATTGCCACTCCTCCAGCTCTCTCCACAGGTTTGAAGTGACATGTGACCTGTGTGTCCAGAAGGCCGGAGAACGCTTCAAATAGCGCCTCACCACGCCCATCCCGGAGGTTCTCCTCAACAAGGAGGGAGATATAAGATATTCTAATTTAGGGTCCACGGAACAGATTAAGATATAGTTGTTGCTTTAGCCTGTTCATGTGCCCCACAGGTTTGATGATTATTCACATTGGATGCGCGACGAGATAACATACACCCAGTCCAGGATAGGGCAAAATTTTGTTATATTGTTTAGACCTTTCCATAATATACAGCGGTGGCGCTGTTTTTATGGAAAGTTACTCACTTAACGCAAGGGTAGGTTCGTCGTAGAGGGGATAAAATTTACTGAACAGGAACTGTCCTCACTTGAGGCCAAGGCCAGACCTGCTGACCAGCATGATGGTCACCAGTTAAATGGGGACACCTCAGGTGAGATTGGCCGTGCCGTGCATCAGATATTTCTGGGCCCGTTGGGGCCGATGTTGCTGTGTCTTTCAGGTGGGGAAGGGGGAGACAGGCCTGGTCTATGTGGCCAGGGCGAGACGTGAATAGAGTGAGACTTCCGGCAGTGACCCATCCAATAATGTCGACAATACACAGCTGTTCAAGTGGCCGTCCACAAGGGCGTGCCCCTTCCAGTGGCAGACATCAGGCGAAATGAAAAATGCTAATCGGCCTAAGTAGAACACATTTTGTACATAATTTTGCACGACATCAGAAAAGGAAAATATGTGATTGGATTAATGAGCGTGACTAAAAATTGTTGTACTTGCAGGTTTAGGAGGCCAAGAGAGATAAAAATATTAAAAAGAGGAAGCAGCTAAGGCAGCCACCGACGCATGCGGCTCCCATTGGACCTGCTCCTTCCACTTCTGCTGCTTCTGGGCAAGGTTCGGGTGACGCAGTGCCACAGCAGACTGGCGTCCAAAGCAGGCCGGTCAACGAGGTCGGGACCGCGGTAACAGAGATAGGGGTGGTTATAGACAGGGGTTGTGAGTGGGGTGTGCTCTTGCTGCGGGGTCACTGGGTGATGAGCTGTCCAAACCGAGCCACTTTCTGGAATGTGCCACCCTCTGCTCCGGTGCCATATCTGTCGCAAAGAGCTCTCCACCAGCGCAGGGGGCGCCACCGTTACCCACTCCCAACGCATTTGACACAAATCCGCTGGTACCCCATTCCATGACAGGGGGCCGCGGAGCTTCAGCGTTCGAGGACTAGCAGGTCCTAGCATTCCGGGGACGGTGGATGGACAAGTTTTCGATGGTGCTGGATATTGGGGCGAGCTATGAGCTCCTTCCGCAACTCCCAGTGAGCCATGTGGACTCTCGAGGTTGCCTGAGTCACTGCCATTGACTGAACGAACACTGGAATTCGAGTGGCATGGGACTGAACTTGACTGTGCATATCCTTCGGATGGAGCATATGTCGTGCTCTCTTCCTTCCCAGTGGCTGAACTGAACTGAAACATTTGAGGGCAGCTCTGAAACCTGGTTCTCCATCCTCCCGCGGTGGGTATGCCCTGTTCCTGCTCTGGTCTGAGTGGTGTAGCAACCTCCACCCATTCAATTCACCAATTGACATATCACATTGGACATGTGATCACAAACATGATTTGGTTTATCAAAAATGCATTCATCCAAATTTAGTCATGAGTGCATCCTGCATTAGAATTATATATTTGTTATGTCTACCGGCGTTGCCTCGCACGCGTGCCTTGTCCCTGAGCAGCGGAAATGGTATGAATTGTTGACTTTCGCCGAGCCACAAATCACATTGAATATTGATGCGCGTCATCATACTAAAGATCTAGACCCCACAGTTGTTGAATACTCCGCGTCACTATCGGGAGATCATATTTCAGCACCGACTACAAATTCTTCGGTTTTGGGAACATTACTAAATTTCAAAATTTCCAGAGAAGGGTCGCTCGGAAGTGGTAGTTCTGTGTGTGTCTCTGCAAGAGGTGTTGTGGACCCAGGGCCCGACTGATTTGGAGCTCGGCTCCACAGCTCCGCGATTGTTTTTACTGTCTCTACCCCCTCCCCCAGTTGACAGAATCAGTGTGGGCTCGGCCTGGAGGTGGATTGAAGCATTTGGGAGACAATAGGAGGTGAAGACTGCAGCGGTCTTGGAGCTGTCTATGTCTTGGAGAGCACCTATTCTTCCCGTTTAAAAAAAAAAAAGGTTTAATTTGGTATTTGCGTTATTATAGTTTTGAGATATTTTATTTTAAGTGCGAATGGTTACTATTTCATTTGGGTTGCTTTAAAAATTTGTCAATAATAAAAAATAAAAGACAGTCAAAATTGGAGCGTTAGCTCGAGGCTTAATTTGTAATCTCTAAACACAGTTAGATATTTGTACTCAGTGAACTCAGCATCACTGGAGTCGGACACCACTTCGTACGTCTCCCTCCGGGTGCTTTCCCGGAGGTGGACTCAATCTCGCTGGAAAGGACAGTTTAGAGTTCTGGCTAGAACCTCACACGCCGTCCAATTGGAAACTGAAGGACAAAAGCGGTACCATAACTCACAGGTGCGCCCGGCCCCAGAATTTGTGCCTGCCAAGTTTGAGCATAAAGGTTGACCAACGGACGGGCAGGTCAAGAGAGCGAATGTGTAGATGGCAAGAATTGGATCAAACAGTCCGAACTCGAAAGTGTCTGAACACAGACGACGACGATGCAAATGTTTAACTTTATTGACTATTTTGCTTACTGGCGTGTGCTTTGTATGGACGATGTTGGCGTTTGAACATAGGATGCAGGATGACAGAAGTGATGGAGCGAAAGGAGAACGAGTGATGGAACGGTATGGTATGGAGCAGAGCGAGCTGGTGATAAGAAGCTGACACAGACAACAACTACTGCTAAATCTGAAGTGTGAAGACTTGGGTAACATTTTTTAATTGGACACACCCGTGAAATGATGGGGTAATGGAAAAGAAAAACCCTATTTTTGACACCCAAGTTGCAAAACAAAATTTCACCTGCCTAAAGTTAAATGGGACTGGCCCTGGGATTGGAAATATCCAGGAGTCATGGTGTAATGAAAATGTGTCTTTGCCAGTAGGAATCCCTCTCGCTCGTGCTGATGTTTGGCTGTGGTGTGGAGAGAAAGTACTGTACGATAGGCTTCCCACCAGTGCCTCAGGTAAGTGTGCCCTGGTAACGCTGATCATGCCAGTTAGTGTGACAGCCTTAGATCTGGCCACAATGGACTGGGAAGGCGTTGGACAATGGGGAAGAATCCCCTTCCTTACAAGGAAGAGAAGGGACATGCAAGAATGGTTGAATGCAGGAGATCCCACATATATAGATGCAATTGGAGTCCCAAGAGGGGTCCCTGACGAGTATAAATTGGTGGATCAAATTGCGGCAGGATGGGAGAGTCTTTTCCTGTTCGTTACAGTAAACAAAAATGTGGACCGGATTAATTATGTCCACTATAATGTCCAACGATTGGCGAACTTCACCACCTCGGCACTCCAGGCAGTGCATGAGCAATTGGCTGCCCTGTCTCTTATGGCATTCCAAAATAGAATGGGCTTAGATATGGCGTTAGCTGAAAGAGGAGGAGTGTGTGGTATTTTTGGGGACCAGTGTTGTACACTGATTCCCAACAATACGTCTTCTGACGGTCGCCTGACCAAGGCATTGGAGGGTCTGCGCACGCTAAGTAACAAAATGAAGGAGCACTCAGGTGTGGACACCAGTTGGTATTCGGACTGGTTAAACGTCTTTGGTAAATATAAAAGCTTGATTGCATCAGTACTGATTTCTATCGCTGTGTTTGCCGCTATTATGGTGTTATGCGGATGTTGCTGTATTCCATGTATTTAGATCATTAACTGTTAAGACAATTGAACGCACGTTGGGGCCACTCCCTCCGGGTGGTCAGTATCCCTCAGAAGGACCCCCAGGAGGCGGAGACAGCTGTGGCCCTCCGGGAGTCCGGGATGTGAGTATGTGGAGATGGCCTCAGGCACCTGAGGCCATGAGGAGGGAATGAAATTTTCAACTGATTTTCTATTGGAATGAAATTTGTTACTGATTTTCTACTAGAATGAAATTTTCTATTGATTTTAAATTTTTTACTAATTTTTAATTGTTTGATGATTTTTAGCTGAAGGCAATTGATTTTTAGCTCGTGTTTAACAATAAAACAAGGTGTTCGAGTGATGACCTCAGTCGTCTGAGGTCATGAGAGGGAATAAAGGAATATAAGAGTTTGAGCTTAACGTAGTTCATTAGATCTTGCTGCATCCTGTGTATGAAAGTGTGAGACTGTAAAGGGGGAGCAGAACAGGGTATGTGGTGCAAGAATGTGCAAGACTGTTATGTTTTAGGACAGACGGTGATCACCGCAAGGAGGGGGCGAGACGAGATAACTCAAGCCACAACCAGGAGGAGCCACCACGTGATTCTTCTGGGGAAGAAAGACCAATAAGAGCAAGCTAAAGTTAACTGCAGGATACACATAGCCAATAGAATCATGCCAGGATGCCTTTGTTGCTGTGCCATTTGCATATTGTATCGTATGAATCGTTACTGGGCAACTCGGAGGTAGAGAACGTCTGCTGGTGGCAACAGAGGCGTACAGAGTTGTATTGAGAGAGACCCGAGACCCAGGTGTGTGTAGTAGTTTTATGTGTTCAGAATAAATCCACTCGTGCGTGAAAATGCCGGCTTCCTGATGCCTTTCTATTGCAGAACGAGCGCGCATTTTGTTGAATGTTGGGTAAGGTAACAAATTGGAGTCAGATTGCTAATTTGAGTTTGCGTTGATTTAAAATTAAATTCCAACAAGAGCAATCTATAAATACTTTAATTAAAGGACCAATTAAATTAATTATGTTGCAGTTCTGCAAGGTAAGGGAAGTTGTGCGCAAGAGATCAGGATGGCTCTTGGGAAGAAATTGTTTTTCAGTCTGTTGTTTTGATGCACCTGTCGCGCCTGCCAGAGGGCAACAGGTTGAAGAGGTGTGAGCTCGGCTGAGTATTGTCCCTGATGATCTTGTGTAGATGTCCAACTTCAAGGGGAGAGGGCAGCCAATAATCCTCTGCGCTGTTTTGACTGTCCTCTGGAGCCTCACTCTGTCTGCCTCAGTGCAGCTGCCGTACCAGGTGGAGACACTGTAAGTCAGAAGGTTCTCAATGGATGAGTGGTAGAAGGCCAGTAGCAGCTTGTTGTCCAGGTTGAATTTCCTGGGGGCCCTCAGGAAGTGCAGACGCTGATTGACCTTCTTTATCACTGCTGTGGTATTGTGTATCCAGGAGAGGTCATTGGAGATCTATACTCCCAGACACTTGAATGTGTGGACATACTCGCCTTTGATGTAGAGGAGGGGAGGTACTGTCTTGTTCCTCCAGAAGTAGATGACGATCTCCTTGGTTTTTGCAGTAATCAGCTGTAGTTTGTTGCCCTCACACCAAGGTGTTAGTCTCTGGATCTCCTCCCTGTAAGGAGTCTCGTCTCCTTTTGAGATCCGACCGACCACTGTCGTATCGTATTCCCGTGGGCTAGGCTGCAGCTATATTAACCTTTACACACAGAACCTGTGTGAAAAAAAACAAAAACTACCCAAAGCACACCACTGGCGACCTCTCTCAAACAAGCTATCTGATTGGCTGAGGCTGAAGCACTGTCGGAATGCTTTGCAGCTATGACTGGCATGAGAGATATGCTTTGTGTTCATTTTATTTTTTGGGGGGATACGAATGACATTTGATATACATGTTTTGTGTTAATTGTATTTCTTGTTCTTTGTTTTGGTTGTTTCATTGTTTTCTAGTATGCTGTTCAGTTGATGTTGGGTGATAGCTTTGGCTCTGTGTGGTCAAGTACTGTTAAAGTTAATGTCTGACCTACCGCCGGTTGAGTTGTCACAAAAGTTGCCCTCAAACCTGAGGGAAAGAGGGACTGCCAATGACATTTGACTCACTCCGTTTTGCCCCCTCAAAACATACGCCAGCATAGCATGTCTTGACATACTTGCGCCCAATAATATGTTGCGCTCTATATATGTTTTAAATACAGATATTGTCATGATCCGCGTCAGGCATGACAGGGGTTTTGTATTGTTTTCGTGTGATGCGGTTTTGTTATTGTTTTCGTCACCTCCCTGCCATGTGCACTTTGTTTTTGTTTTGGTCAGCTGTGATAGCGCCTCCCCTCAGCACTCGTCCTCACCAGCCACGCACCTGTTCCCCGTTACCCTCACCACACACCTGATTCTTATCTGCTCCCCTAATGACTCAGACTATTTAAGCCTCCCAGACCCACAACACGTTGTCGGGTCATTGTTTCTTGCTGCCACGATTTACGGACTTTCCACGACCACGTTTTGTTCACGTTCCTTTTCACGCTCCTGCTCCCGCTCCTGCTCTCGCTCCTGCTCTCGCTCCTGCTCTCGCTCCTGCTCTCGTTCATGCTCCCAGCCCTCGTCACCTGTTCCTCTCCGCCGTGTGCGATCCCGTCTCGTTTTGTCCCTAGTCCTGTTTCCAGTTTAGTCACGTTTAGTTTGCCTTTTGTTATTTTGCACCCTGCCACGTTGTTTTGTCCTTGTTTGTTCATTTAATAAACTCCCTTTAAGTTACCCTTATCCCTGCCTCTTCGCCTTTTGGGTCCACCTCCTCCTCGCCGAACGGCGAACCCTAACAGAATGACCCGACCACGGAAGGACCCAGCGAGGGGCTCACGGCGGCGTCGTGGACGCCGCCGCTCGGACAACCACCCCCATCAGCCTGCCGACCAGCCCCGTGCCTCGTTTGTTTCTTCCCCCACGTGTCGCGGTAACGACGACGACTACCCGCCTGTCATACCCCCTCACCTTATTATCGATTCTGACTACGAAGACGATTTTGAGCACCAAGCCTTTTCACCCCCTCACGATTCAAGTAAGTCCGGTTACGAGTATGATTTTGAGCACCTTGCCCCTCACATTTTTGTCGATCCAGATCACGAATATGATTTTGAATATATTGCCGCTCTCTTAGTCGCCCAGCGCAACGCAGAGTTATTTTTGAGCCGTCACCTTCCTCCCCCCGAACCATTTGAGTTTTTCGAGACCACCTCCCACTCCACCTCGCGCGCTTCACGTCCTAAATCTCGCAAGACACGGTCACGTCGCACACCTCGTTCCCCATCGGTTTCGGTCCCTGATCACTTCCCCTTGGCATCCCATAGTTCACGTTCACCAGCACCTGCAACCTCGGTCCCTTGTGTCTCCCGTTCCCCTGATTCCCTATGGCGGCAGGCTGATAGGGATCAGGCCCCCCGTCTCGGCAGTGCCCGGATCGACTGCTGCGCCTGGCCCGCTGTCGCCTCCACGCCAGCAGCAGTGACCAATGCAGTTCCCGCTGCACAGACCAGGCCGCCTCCATGCGAGCCGCAGCCTCCAGAGTCCCGTGCCGACTCCTCGAAGGCGGCCGAGCCCAGTCCCGGCTCCCCGCCAGCTGCTGAGCCGTGTCCCGGCTCCCCGTCAGCGGCCGAGCCCCGTCCCGGGGCCCCAATGGCGATCCCAGCTCCCGATCCAGCGGAGCACGCTGTGCGTCCGCCCCAAGTTCTCGAGCCAGCGGAGCACGGGGTGCGCCCGTCCCTAGTTCACGTTCAGGCGGAGCACGCGGTGCCTCCGTCCCAAGCTCACGTTCAGGCGGAGCACGTTGTGCGTCCAACCCAAGTCCATGTTCAGGGGGAGCACGTTGTGCGTCCGTCCCAAGTCCATGTTCAGGGGGAGCACACCCTGCTCCCGACCCAAGTTCACGTTCAGGCGGAGCACGCGGTGCGTCCGTCCCAAGCTCACGTTCAGGCGGAGCACGTTGTGCGTCCGTCCCAAGTCCATGTTCCGGTGGGGCACGCCTTGCCTCCGCCCCAAGCTCACGTTTCGGCCGAACACGGCCCGCAGCCGTCACCCCCGGTCCCTGCATCCGTGGTGGACGACGAGCAGCCGCCTGCCGTATCTGCCTCAGCGGCGCCTGACGAAGCGCCGCCGGTTCCGGTGCCCGCGATGGACGACGGTCCGCCGCCGCGTCACGCCTCAGCCTCGGCGACGCACGACGACCCACCATCGCGCCCCGCTCTGGCCTCGGCAGAATCCGACGACCCGTCGCCACTGCTCGCCTTGGTCCCGGCAGCGCTCGACGACCCACGGTCGCTCCTGGTTCCTGTCTCGGCAGGGTTCGACGACCCGCCGCCGTTCCCGGTCCCGGTGCCCGCGATGGACGACGGTCCGCCGCCGCATCTCGCCTCAGCCTCGGCAACGCACGACGACCCACCATTGCGCCCCGTTCCGGCCTCGGCGGCATCCGACGATCCCCCGCCGCTCCACGTTCCTGTCTCGGTGGGGTTCGACGCCCAGCCGCCGCTTCACGTCCCTGTGTCGGCGGGGTACGACGACCAGCCGCCGCTCCACGTTCCTGTCTCGGCGGGGTTCGACGACCAGCCGCCGCTCCACGTTCCTGACTCGGCGGGGTTCGACGACCAGCCGCCGATCCACATTCCGGTCTCGTCGACGCTCGACGACCGGCCGCCGATCCACGTTCCGGTCTCGTCGACGCTCGACGACCGGCCGCCGCTCCACGTTCCTGTCTCGGCGGGGCTCGACGACCAGCCGCCGCTCCACGTTCCTGTCTCGGCGACGCTCGACGACCTGCCGACGATCCACGTTCCTGTCTCATCGACGCTCGACGACCAGCCGCCGATCCACGTTCCTGTCTCGTCGACGCTCGACGACCAGCCGCCGATCCACGTTCCGGTCTCATCGACGCTCGACGACCAGCCGCCGCTCCACGTTCCTGACTCGGCGGGGCTGGACGACCAGCCATCGCTCCAAGTTCCTGTCTCGGCTGCGCTCGGTCCGCCGCCGCTCCAAGCCTCTGCCTCGGCTGAGCCCCTCGACCCGCCGCCGCTTCTCGTCTCAGCCTCGGCGGCGCACTCGATGTGGCGATCTGGGCCTCCCGGACGCCCGCCTGAATGGCCACAGTCGGACTCCCTGGTTTGGCCTCCCGGACGCCCGCCCGAATGGCCACGACTGGACTTGCGGGTTCGGCCACCCGGACGGCCGCCTGAATGGCCACGAAAGGACTCGCTGGTCTGGCCTCCCGGACATCCGCCAGACCGGCTTCGATCACGGGTCGTTGACCCACCGCCCGACCCCTTCCGCCCACCCTCATTTTTGGACATGGTTTTTCTTTTTGTTCTTTTTGTGGGACGTCTGGAATCCGTCCCTTGAGGGGGGGGTACTGTCATGATCCGCGTCAGGCATGACAGGGGTTTTGTATTGTTTTCGTGTCATGCGGTTTTGTTATTGTTTTCGTCACCTCCCTGCCATGTACACTTTGTTTTTGTTTTGGTCAGCTGTGATAGCGCCTCCCCTCAGCACTCGTCCTCACCAGCCACGCACCTGTTCCCCGTTACCCTCACCACACACCTGATTCTTATCTGCTCCCCTAATGACTCAGACTATTTAAGCCTCCCAGACCCACAACACGTTGTCGGGTCATTGTTTCTTGCTGCCACGATTTACGGACTTTCCACGACCACGTTTTGTTCACGTTCCTTTTCACGCTCCTGCTCCCGCTCCTG